>NC_056741.1:610659176-610729176 GCF_019279795.1 Protopterus annectens | reverse complement strand
CTTCTATTTCACTATTGTTTACAGAAAACATTTTAAAGACAACCTAGAGATTTTGGGGGGAGGGTGTTGTGAAAAAGGAGGATTCTTGTTTTATTTGGGTTCTGCAGGAGTTGTGCATTGCTCAGGCCAGACTCTGTGGAAGTAAAGGCAGTCTGGGTTAGATGCAGAAGGTGCTCTCTGTTACTGGAGGAGGAGGTGGTATTGGAATCATCAACACATTGCATTGGTCTGCTTTGATGAGAGGTGATGTGAAGGTTGAAAAGTGAAAATGTTAAAGAGTAATGGTCCGAGACTGGACCCCTGAGGATCATCTGTGTTATTAGGCTGAAAGTTGCAAAGGGTTCCCTGCCATTTTACGCTTTGTTGTCTACCTGTTAAGCAGCTATAGAGCCATTGTTGTCTTATACGGGAGAGACCAAGGGTAGAGAGTGTTTGTATTAGTAATAAGTGGGAATCTGTGCAGCAGGCCTTGGATAGGTGGAGAAGTATTAATGAGGTTAGTAGTCCAGCATCCCTGGGTTTGTTTACTGTATCTGTGTAGGAGATTAATGCAGTAATTACAAAATGTTTAGGTCAGAAGGAGTGTTGGTTGCGGGTAAGTAAGTTGTTTGATACAGTACGATTAATTGGTTGCTTATGAATGCTTTTTTCTAACAGTTTTGATAGGGCAGATAGTGCTAGTGATGGCTCAGTAATTTTTGATGTCATTGCACGGGCAGATAGTGCTAGTGACGGCTCAGTAATTTTTGATGTCATTGCACTTACCACTTTTGTGTAAGGGTGTTATAATGGATTGTTTCCATAGGGGGATGTAGAATTCTGAGATGGATTTGTTGATGAGGGTACTGACTAGATAGGCTATGGCATCCACGGTATATGTTAAGTACTCTGGTGAGAAGTTGTCAGCGGAGGGAGAACATGGTTTTACTTTAAGGAGTACCCAACGTATGTGGTGAGTGGATACTGGCTGTCGAGTAATAAGAGGAAGATGTTGGTCATCTGTAGTTGTTTCCTGAGTGAGAAAGAAAGAAGTGGGGGAATTATTTGTATTAGTTTGGGAGGTGCTGGGATTGTGCATTGTTTGTGCGGTTGTAGGAAGGAAAGAGTAAATTGAGAACACTGTTTGTAAAATGTGTGTTGAATGCTTCTACTTTTTTTCGGTGCTGTTTTCCTGTGGCAGAGGATGTGCTTTCTTTGGTCCTAGGAGTGAGCAGTTAAGAGATAGTATGCCAACAATTTTTTAGATTAATTTTGTGGTAGGCTAGCTGTTGGGAGAAATAGTGATTTTTATTACTGTTAATCAGTTTTTGCTTGGTTATATAGCTGTTTATTTTTTTGGTCATTTCCATCATACTTTATTTTTTCTCATTCTTGCCAGACTTCAACTATTGTTACTAATATATATATATATATATATATATATATATATATATATATATATATATATATGTCACTGTTGGGGTGGGATAATCAAGGATGTCTGTATAAGTATGATGAATTCATACAGGGCAAGGAAACAAATTTATAAAGGCAGACATACACAAAGTGTGAATAAAGGAATGTGAGTAACCCCAGACATCTGAAGTTATGCCTGGAAATAATTAGTCAACCATAAAGGGGCAGCAAAAATTGTAAGAAGGATGTTGCAGAAATGCAAAAGAGAAAGAGACAAAGAAACACAGTAGGGAAACAGAAGGAAAAAGTCACTCTCCAGGCCATGGACAGAAAAGAATTAGTCTCAGCAAACATGGTGTGTATCTACACAGTAGCTATCTTCACAACAGAAGCAGATCTGACAAGCTGGAACCAATCCCATGGAAAGACACCTTTTTACACAATGTCTGAGACACCATTATTAGCTATGAGCCTTAATACCAAGTGGAGGGTCACATTCCACAGGCAACATACTGTTGAAAATCCTGTGTATCAGTTATGCCGTCCTAACAGTGTTCATAGTCCAAGCCATCAGAGGCACCGGAAGCTGTTGAAGGCTGGTGGGGGGTCGGAGGGTGAGAGGGGAACTTAGTGATCTAAAAAGGGCAATTTTTTAAAACTATTTACTACCACAACACAGGTTCACTTGGAGGACATTTTATGCCTAGCCAGTTTCCCTTTTGATGCTTGAATTAACATTTCTTGATTGGTCTTACTTATCCCATGGCTGATAATTGTACCTTAGCCCTAGTGAGAATAACTGTGATCATACCATAGATAATTTGAGAGGATCCATGTAAGGGATGCAGCATTAAGGAACTGCCTCTATCCATTAGTGGCACGAGGGGCAATCCTGGAGTACATTTTCTATTATCCATTCTTAGATCCAAGTTGCACTTGAATATGGACAGGGATGAGCTTTGTTTTACTTGAATGGATAGTCTGTTCTGGAACAATGGTAGCCTTAATGATATATATATCCATCTCTTCACAACATTCAGTTTAGATAGCTGGACTGAGCATTTCTGATGCCATTTGACTTCCTGATGTTCAGTAGTTCCATCAGTATTAGGTCGGAGGATACCTTTTATGCCAGACATGTCACTTCTAAGCACTCTATAGGATACTGAGTATAGTGATAAATCTTTGAGGTGGTCTATGCGAGACCTATTGTTTAGGGCTTGTATCCTTTTAGTAAGGTATCTCTGTGGGTATTCCAATTGTTGCATGGGGCTGGACAGATACATGCCAAAGTGGGCATTATACAAAATGACTGACCTAATGAAGGCTTTGTAAAGGGGGCAATAACATCTCTTGATCTAGTCACAATGACTTTGTTTATAAGCTGTGCAGTATAGAAAGACTTTATGACTCTGGGCACATGTTGGTCAAACATTAGGTCATTGTACACACAAGTTCCCAAATGCCAAACAACTGGGTCAGTTCTCAGGGGACATTGTCAATTTAGCAGTTCCCTAGAGTAGATGACTTCCCAAAGGATACGATAATGTATTTTTTTGGAATTTAGTTTCAATTCATGATTCTGGCACCAGTTTTTGTTTGGGACAAATCTTCCTGCATGATGGTTAAGTCATTTGGGGATTCAGTAACTGTTCCTAGCTTGCAGTCATCTCAAACCTAGTCAGCCAAAGCCCTCTGGTGTGTCCTTTTAATTTTGAGATGTATATGCCAAACAGAAAAAGTTTCAGCACCAAACCCTGGGGGACTCCATTGGTGACTGGTCTCTTTCCCTGTTTTGATCTCCTGCATCCTGTGAGCAAATTGGCAGTCCAGCTAGTGATGTAAGTGTTTGTTCCTACATTATTCATCTTTTGTACTACACCTGAGTAGGGGATTGTGTCAAAAGGCTTGGCCAAGTCATGGTAATGTGGTGTGAACTGTTTTATCTTCATCCATTACTTTGATGACAAGAGTAAAGCTTAAAATTTGCCCATGCTTTTTAGCCTTTCACACTTTCTCCCGATTCTTGCCCTAAGAAGTTGAGAGATCAGAGCATACGTTTGACTGTCCTTGATTTTGTGCCATATTTTTGGTCTGTTCCTCATACGTGTGATCTTCCTGCAAATGTATGAGGATTGCAAAACAAATATAGATACTTGAGTTTCAGACTTCTGGACTTCATATCCTTCAGAAAATACAGGCTAATGCAAAACCTATTATTCTAGCAACAAAGTATATAAGAAGAATGTTATATTTAAAATCTGTCCCTGATTCTGGACCTTTGATCTTTATCCTGACCCATTAAGTTGTTGGCTTTATCCCTTATCCCTTGAGCTATGAGGTTTTGAAGTTTAAATAGGAAATGTGAGCAAAAGCTGTTTGCCACTTTCAAGCTTGACCTGTTGCATTTTTTTATTTGTTCAATTAAATAAAAAAGTGCAACAAAAACTAGGTAACTTGAAAAAAAATAATAATAATAATAAATAACCTAACTGAAGGCTTAAAGTCAGGCAAGAAGCTTTATTAACTTTTTATAAGCAGAATAAGAATCACACAGTATTTTTCTTACACATTTTTAGGGCCATGCATACATGTATGCATTTTTTTGATTCACCTTCCTGATTGTATTAAATTATATTCCTTGTATAATACAGCACCACTTGTTAGAATGTGTTTTAAATTGGTAGTTTTGAACAGTCTTCAACAAACAAACTAACAAATGAAACAAAATATCTGAATCAATAATGACAAAACTACCCATTTCAGAAAATTTCAACCATAAAAGGCCACTTAAACTTCTATCATTACAATCCACCAATATCAGTAAATATGCAAAATCTCCGCAGAACTAAGCCATATAAATAATTCCACATTAAAAGGATATGTAACTAATGAAGAGATTGCTGCTAGCAAACAACTTTATATGTCATTGTTTCATCTACAAATAAAGTGCCTGTTGCCCTTGAAGAATAAATTGGCTATTTTACATTAAAATGATAAGCTAGTAATGTTGCAATAGGGAATGGATGGTAAACTGATAACAGGTTCATAGTTACTAGGTAACTCCTGCAAAGGAGGATATTCACAGGACAGCAGCATCCACTCTTTTTAAAATACAACACAGTATAGTATCAGCAATCTATTTGCATACTGTGGGAGTAGAACCCAGAGCCTTCTGCATCAAAAGCAAGTATGTTACCTGCTGTGCTACTAACAATGCAAACAGCTTTAGCATAAGTAGCACTAAACTTCTCGTCCCCTAAAGCTCTCAGCTCCTTGTAAAATCCACTCGACACTCAACTAAATCTTTCAATTTCGCAGCGCAAGGAATTTATTTTATTTGGGGGGGGGGCAAAGGCCCAAAAACAGGGACACATTTTAAATATTGCTTTTATAATCTTAGAAAGTTGCTAAAATAAAGTGCTTTGTGTGACCATGTGTTTCTTGAAAGATAGGAAGACTGAAACTTAAAGGGCTATCATTATTTAGTGAATTCACTTCTCACTGATTTGCCAGAAAACCATAATTTTTAAGAGGAACAGACCAAAAGTATGAGCCAAATATACTGTGAAAATCTGGACAGTTGAGAGCTATGGATTCCTCCCTGAATCACAAGTGATGGTATGGGTAGAGAATTCAGGCTCTTGTTTCTTGTACCTAGGTTACATGGTTTGAGCCTGAGTAACACTAACCAACAGGTATACCTAACTGGGGCATTTTACATACACACACACACACACACACACACACACACACACACACACACACACACACACACACACACACACACACACACACACACATGCATGCGACAGTGGCATGCGACACACATACACACGTGTGCGAAACACATACAAGCATGCAACACACACACACACACACACACACACACACACACACACACACACACACACACACACACACACACACACACACACACACACAAGTGTGCGACGCACGCATGGGTCCTCCTTAAAGAAGACAATTTTTTTCTGGTAAATGCTTCATTAATTTTTCTCCAAGAGACATGTCTTGCAGCTGTAAAAGTGTGGGGATGGGGGGGGCACTCCCTCCCCCTTGCTCTATAGTTCCAGCACCCTTGCAAGTGACTGTCTAGTGTGCTCCCTTTCACCTGTGCAGATGATGATGATGGCTGGTACCCTTGACACCTTTTAAGTTGTGTGACCATGTACTAATGCCTTATGCACAGTGTGAGAGAGCTTTATATTATGCAGCTGTCACAATTTTGATGGCAAAGGGATACGTGTAATGTGATGCATTTGTTTGGTATCCAAAAGTAATGTGTAGGGTCTACACAAATTTTCACAAAGAGCACAGTGCTATGAAGTATGCATGTGGATCTCTGCCTGCATTGTTCTGGAGAACTTTGAGCAAGATGTACAATATTCCAAAAGGTCACCCAGCACGGCTTGGTACAGTGACTTGCACAAAGGTAGACAGGAAAATTATGAAGGAAAATTTGACATTCTGTACTCATGACACTGTAAATAGAAGTTTACTCCTGTGCGCTTACTGCCTGACATCACAAGTTCAGTTAGTACAACTAGAATGAGATGCTACAATCCTCAATTTACTGAAGGTTGTAACTCTCTTAAGTAGCGTTTCTTGCAAATTGCATACACCTCTTTCCTAGTTTTGGAGAGACCATAGCATATGTGACATTATGAAGGACTCTGTTTTGCTGAATCATGTGCCTTTTGCACATTAACAATTCAATAGATCAGCAGATTATCATTATAATTGAAAATATGCACAAAGAGAAGAGTGGCTCAAAGAAAAATTATGCAAAGAATAGAGATTTGCTTAATAGTTTGTCACTGAATTTGAGAACAGCATAGTAAGTTCAAAAAACAATCATTAATTATATGACTAATGCAAGTGATATAGAATTTCCTAAAATATTCAGTACCCACTCCCCCCCAAAAAACAAACTGTCGCAATGCATGGACTGTGGAATACAGCTAATTTTCATACATTCTTTTACTATGCCAGTATCTGGGAGTCAGGTTTGCAAAATAGTGCTTTGCTGTAATTTAACAAATCTGGAGATGACTAGAATGTCAGGAAATTACAGAAGCAACATGTCACAAGACAGCTGTTCCTCAGAAAAAAATAGTTACGCAAAACTAAGTTAACATAATAATGTCTTGTATAGTAAGGGTTAAATCAACTGCCACCAGTAATAAAACACACCTAAATAATTGAGTAGTTTCTGCAACTTGCTTCCAGAAAAATATAATGAAACTTTTTAAATAAATAAATACATCTTCCTACTGCAGGCAGAGGGGAAGACATTTATGTTGGAAGTCCCTTCCTTTCCATTATGAGCTGTCAATTGCACTTGATTCTGCAAGAGTCTCTCAATGCAGTGATAGTTTTAACACCTCTGCAGTAGTGTGTGTGTGTGTGTGTGTGTGTGGGGGGGGGGGGGGACTGTCAATTCATCTTGGACTAAAAAAGAAAACCCTGAATAAAGGCCTGCAGTTTGACAACTTTTCTGGCTGTAGCTGGATAACTTCTAAGTATAGTGTAAAACAAGCTCTGAGCAAAACATAAATGAGGATGATTAGAGATAGAAAAGAAGCAGTCCTCTTACAGAAGGTATTCAAGATGACAATGACTCACAAAAGTCCCGTTATATGTCAATCGCATGGGAATTCACAGTTACTTCCTTATGTCTAGCATGAGTCATAGAAAGCAGACTTGAAATGCTTTATGGGAAAGAGAAAGGGTTGAGGAAGAACAAGATCACATTGGTATATCAAGCCCCATTGGTAACCATGTTGTGGTAAACAGATTAAAATTACAAATAAAGCACTAAGAGTGATAGTGAAGTGTTAAAATATGTCTGGAAACATATATAGATGGAATAAAACATATTTTTTTAGTTTTAAGGTGGAGTTTTCCTTTAAATGCTTCATTTGGAAGTTTTGACAGGAAAACTTGCTGATGTTGCATTTTTTTCTTTGATGTTATGATTATTTGAGATGATCAAGTAGAATTACAGCATTTAAACAATATTTTCATTTAAATCATGATTTTGGCACCATTTTGTATGTTAAACATTTCTGATAGAAATTTGCCATCTGTTTATGATTTATTTCTTATCTAAAACTATTTTAGGATATATTCATTTGGACTGAAATTAGCCTTTTTAACAAAATTAAGGGACTTTTATGCATATAGTTTGTGGTTTGAACTGTGTTACTGAAAATGCTGTCATAATAGAATACTGTTAGAATAGTATCCCTACAGAAATCGTCTTTAGATTGCTATTTAAAAGGAGAGTAGTGGAATCTGTCTATCTTTTTACTGGGTTGATGTGCAGCCAGTATTAAATATTAAGCTGGCTAGTTTCTTGTCCCCTCACTTGAAGGACCCTCCCACAAAACTTCTTCCCCTTGTGCACAAAAAAAACCATAGAATTAAATCAAGAAATATACTTCAGTTTATGGCTTGTGTAACAAAGTAGCCTAGCTTCAGGAAGGCTATTGGACCACTTGACTTCTTTTACCTCCAAGTGCCTTGGTATGGTGTTAGTACAATTGTACATGACACAAGGGTTAGACATGTTCTCCACGGCTGTGCCATTGCTGGTTCAGCTATTAGTAGAAATAAACTCTTTAGGTGCAGGGGAAATCAAGGGTGCAGAATCTGTTGTTAGCATTGATTCATCCCCACCTGGAGATTCTCCCACTCAAGTAGTTCATGCATAAAAGAGGCAGATGACCCAACACATTGCAAGGCAACACTTTCTGACAGTGTTTAACCAGAGCTGGTGGATATGGTTAGATCTATTATTCAGGCTGTTGATTACAGGATGCAAAACCAGATTTTGACCAACACCAGTGCTCTCACCTAAATTCAACCTCCGTAGGATCCTGATTTTGTAGGGGATCTGGAATATGAAGTTTTACAAGTGTCAAAGTCTGATCAGTATGTTTCCTGAAAAGATGAACAGGTTCAGTAACCCTAACAGATGTGTTCTTTTTCCCATATGCCACTAGCTTTAGGAATGTATTATTTTGGGAGCAAACATTAGCTGCCCCCAATATAAGCTGAGTATATGATCTTTTCGAGGATGTGGCCCTGGATATGTCCACATTCCCTTTATTCATCATTGCATTGGAAGATATTTTTAAGTAAGCTTGCATTTCTCCTCAGCTGAATGATTCTCTACCTAATAACGATTATGTCTTCTCCAAACCCAGTCCCTTCAGAAGTTCTATGCAACTGTCTAGAATCTTGAGGAAAGATGCTGCACAGGCCAGCAGGGTAGTTTCTAAATTATTAACTACCAGTGCATTTATGAAAATTTGCACTGAGGTGTATGCATAGTTTGGAAGAGTTTGTTGCATTGTTACCTGTTGAGCAAAAATAATATGGGAAAGATAATGTTTCCAATATTTCTTAAGAGTCTATATATAATTTAAGTTCCTTGGAGGGGACTGACACTGTTTCTAGAAATACAGTGACATTGTTGTGACAGCGTGGTATGATTGATTAATCAGCCGGAACCTTTCTGATGAATTTAAAAAAATAAATTTGGAATGCTTCACTTGATTCTGATTGTGTGTTTGGTACAGCAGATAATCAGATCCCTAAACACTGGGATGATAAAGAGCACTTTAAAAGTCACTGGTCCTGCCACTGCACGCTCCCTCCTTAAACACCCCCTACTTCCATACCTTAATCTACTTTCTGCCCTTAACTCACTCTTCTCACTAGCTCTCTCTAACCTTCCTTTGACTACTCTTTCTACTGTCTTCTAAAATCCATTAAGCAAATCGTCTCAGAGAAACATTATATTATAATTGTCTTGCCTTCATGCAACTACATTATGATAAAACTGTGTTTTTGTAACCACTTACCCCAAAAACTATATTCACCTTTTTATACATCTTGAAATAGTTTTGCTATACTCCTGATTATTGACACTGTATAACATTGTATTGTTACTTAATGCCTTGTAATAATCCTGTAACATTGCTGTTTAATGCTAATTTATAATGAAAATTGTATAATATGTTGGAGTTTTCTACCCGGGCCTCCGCTGAAAAAGGGCTCTTCAGCTCATTCGGACAATCCCGGTCAACAAATGTAAAATAAATAAATAAATAATAAATAAATGACAGGGGTAAACTGATGCAAAGGGTGGCAGTTCGTTCTCAAGTTTCCCCCCAATTAATGAGATAATTATTTGGCAGTCCATCTGTCAGAAATCCCGGCAATACATAAACCAGGGTACCTAAAGGAAATAGCAGGATGAGATTTCCTCCAAACATAATGAGAGAGGTTCCTTTCTCTAAAACAATAACCCCCCTTCAAACTTATGACTGTTGCGGCACAGCACCTATCATTCTCAAGTTATCCATGTTGTGTTGAACAGTCTAAAATTACAAATAAAGCACTTAGAGTGATAGTGACGTGTTAAAATATGTCTGGAAACAAATATAGATGGAATGAAACATATTTTTTTCCTTTAACTTTCAACAAGACAGCCTTGACATCACTGGTTTACAACAAATGGGTACCTTACTTCATTGACTGAGGTTAGAAGTCAAAGGAACATCTGCCTTTGTTCTAAGTTGTTCCCCCTTGTCCACTAGGTCAGACTTTGTTATTCCCCCAAATACTCTGGCAAATGCTGGACTCAGAGGTCATAGAACTGGTCTCTCCTGTGTTAAGAATAAATGTTTTTCACTCCAGGATCTTACTGGTACCCAAATGTGAGGTATCATGGAGACAGGGTTGGACCTGCCTTTTCTGAATACTTTGTCAAGGTCCCCAAGTTCAAGATGATCACCATGTAGACAGTGTTGGACCACAGCATAATGGTGATCCTGGAACTGAAGGTTGTGTATCATCTTATACCCTGCTTTGTTCATCACTTCGGAAGATATCTGGGATTTTTTGTATTAGGTTTGCAGTTGTGCACATTTCCCTTTGGGCTGTTTACTTCATCTTGGGTGTCTAATAAATGCCTTGCTGCAGTAGTGGCTCATTGTCTGACTCATGGCATTCACCTTTTTCCTTACTTTAATGACTTGATGATCCAGGTGTTTGGAATTGCTATAGAAGGTCTTGACTTTACTCTTCCAGCTAAGATTTAAGTCGAACCTTCAGAAATTGTACCTGACACCCTCACAAAGGCTCACCTTCCTGGGGTGCTTTATTGACTCCAACAAAATAATGACCTTTCTTCCCAAAGACAAAGTCCTGTCTTACCAGATTGTATTCCAGGAGTTCTCCATGAAGAACTTTACCCTGGCAAGAGAATTCCTAAAAATTCTAGGACTTATGGTGTCCATAATTGTCATGATACCACTGGCCCATCTACACATGTGGAATATTCATTGGAATGTCTCAACTTGTTGGACCCAGCACCTGCATTCTCCAAAGTCTTAGGTACCAGTGCTGCCCTTCATCAGATGAATGTTACCGAGAGCACAGCTTTATATCAGTCCAGGGATTCTCTTATTCCCTCTTATTCTGGTGCAATCTGTTGTGACAGATTCAGCCAAATTTACTTGGGGAGTTGTATCAATGGGAGTGCAAGTGCAGGCCACTTAGGGTCCCAAGGATGTGTGTGTGGAAGCACATCAATATCAAGGAAATTTTGTAGTGTTCTACACCTTAAAAGTCTTTCACCAACTATGGACTCCGGATCCTCATCTGGTGGTTATGAACAATACCATAAAGCTGTGGTTCCTCAACAAACTCAGGGTCCAAGGTCATACTCTCAGTGTCAGTTGGCAATGATGGCCTGGGACCTGGCTTTACAGCATTCTCTGACTCTTCAGGCATTATACAGCCCACCAGAGCAAAATGCTGTGGCAGACAGACTGAAGAGATCCTCTGCAGACCCACACGAGTATAAGCTCACAGCAGTGGTGTTACAGGATCCAGTTCAGATTTGGGGAAACACCTTAAATAAATCTGTTCACCTCCTTTCAAAACAGACAGCTCATGAAATTATGTTCCAGACATCCTTGCAGTCATGCTTGGATGATAGACACATTCTTTTTCCTTTGGATGTGACTGTCACTGTATGCATTCCACCCTTTCCACTGATTTGCATGGTACTTCTGAAGATTTAGTAAGAAATGCTAAGGGTTATTGTGGTGACTCCCTGTTGGCTCAGGCAATCTTAGCTCTCCATTTTAATGGTATTGGCAAAGGGATTTGCTCACACACTCTTGGGGCAACTGGTGTAATCCAGTTTTGAGGGGTCTATATTAAATAAGCGAACGCTTAAAAAAGCAAATGCTTATTCCTCGACCCTAGTTCAGCGAATGCTGAAAATGTCGAAAACTCGGAACAGAGATTTTTTTCCTAGGGAAAAAATCGCTGCTCCACAAAAAAAAACAAAAACAAAAAAACTTAAAACATTATTTAATATGGGGGGCTTCGCCCCACCACAACCCCTAATGTGGGGGGCTGTGCCCCCCACACCCCTCTACTTAAATATACCAACTCTGAAATCGCACTGCAGTGGAGGAAATGGCAAACTCCCAAAACCGGCCCAGCGATTTTTTTCCCTGAGAAAAAATTCGCTGTTCCGGGTGTTCAGGATTTTCTGCTTTCGCTGAAATGGGGTCAATGAATCAGCGTTCGCTTTTTTAAGCATTTGCTGTTTCAGTATAGACCCGTTTTGAGCAAGTACAACTGACAGCCAGAATGACTGCTTCATGAAGATGTGCAACAGGTGTTAAAGCAGGCCAGAAAGCCTTCTACTAGAAAATCTCATGTTTACAAAAGGTTGAGGTTTTATAGTTGGTGTCTAAATGGGAAAAGTGGATCCTTCAAGGGCAATCTCCCTCTGTTCTTGAAATATTTGTGTGAGCTACTTCAGGATGGCTTATCGTATGCATCTATTAAGATGTTTTTGGTGGCAATCTCTGCTTCTGCCAATGGATCCCCCTTTTTCTTCTTCCCTTTTGATAAAACACTTCATGAAACCAGTATTGCATATGAGACCTCTTTGCAAGCAAATTAATAGCTCATGGGATCTTGACCATTTTTGGAAGAATTGACCTTGCCAACATTTGATCCTGCTCAGACAGATCTGAAGTTCTTAACATGGAAAACTATTTTGCTTATTAATCTGATGTCTGCAAGGCAAGTGTCTGTGCTGCAAGCTCTCATGGTGGAGCAACCTTATCTGATTTTTCACAGCGGATAGGGTTATGCTGCACACTTATACTGCTTTCATGCCTAAAGTGGCCATGGAATTCACCCTCAATCAGTTCATTAACCTTCCTGTGTTCTTCCCAGCACCTGAGTATAAGGGAGAGGGGATGCTTCATACCTTGGATGTGCATCTGCACAGGTACCACCCTGACAGAATGAATCTTTTCAAGAAGGCTGAAAGGCTTTTTATTTCCTGCACAGGGGCATAGAAGTGTTAACCTCTGACTAAGCAAACCGTTGCATGTTGGGTGTCCTCTGGTATTGTTTGTTTGTTACACCCAGCATAGCAAGGCAAATCCAGGCAAAGTAAAGGTGCATTCCACCAGGGCCTTTTCCTATTCAACAGCTTATTGGAAAGGGATGAACTCTAGAAGTATTCTAAAGGCAGCAACTTGGGCCTTTGTCCATACCTTTTATAAAGCATTACAAGCTGGATGCCTTTTCTTAATCCAGAGCAGGCTTTGTTAGAACTGTTCTCCAGGGTCTCATGGACCCTTATTTGTCCTGCTCCCAGTTTGGGTAAGCTTTGGGAATCTACCCACACACCAGTAAGGCAGTGTGTTTGTTGAACATAGTACAGTTGTGTAAGTCCTACTTACCTGTAACAATAGATGTTCATAGAACACACTACCTTAATGGCAGTACCCACCCAACATCCCCCTTTTTTTTAGATGTACATAGTTTGGGGTTTGACTTGCCGCTGAGTTATACTCGGTGGCCTGTTTTGTTTTGGTGTGTGTGTGTGTGTGTGTGTGTGTGTGTGTGTGTGTGTGTGTGTGTGTGTGTGTGTGTGGCTTTTGGTTTGGAACAGTAAGTTTTGCAAGCCTATATTTTCATCTCCTCTTCCTTCTGGACCCTAGAAAACTGAATGGGTCCTGTCTATGTGTCTGAAAGGCAGTCCCTTACCTTGCAGGTGTTGGTTCATCACACATACAGATAGGCAGGAGGAGGCATTATGAGCTTTGATAGACTGCCAGAGGGAGGGTAGCAGAACACTACTACCCATAAGCCAGTAATGCAGTGTGTTCTAAAAACATCTAATGCTACAGGTCAGTAGGACTTATGCAACTATACTTTCTACTTCAATTACTTGCCAGTCATTGGAAGGATAATTAAAGTCATCTGTCAGTACCAGATTTCTATATTCTAAATTTATATTTAATATGCCCAATAGTTATAGTGAGTATCTAAATCCATTGTAGATGTATGATAACAAAGTAACATTGTTTTAGGATCATGCAACAATATTCTTAAACCATGAACTATTACGCAATCCAGCTCAGCAATAATCTTTACAAGTTTACAAGAAATTGAATTTCTAACCACTCCACCTCTCCTGCTCATTCATAAGTATTCAAATGTGTTATATCCTGGTGTTTGTAAATCAGATGAATTCCACATCTCAGTAGAAGCTATAAACTCATATCCCTCAAAAAGTGCAATGCATTTTAACTCACTCTCTTTGTTCCAGAAGCTTTGGGTATTAAAATAGATAGGTGACAAATCTAAATAATCAATTAATTTCAGCCCTGGTAAAAAGGAAACTGTAATATAGGTTAATGGGTATATACTAGGCTAATGACCACTGGGGCCTTTATAAGCCTAGCCATGCAACTCAAATGTATCCCAAAAGTTATTGTGCTTTAGAGGTTATTTTAAAGGATATATGTAATTAGGGCATGATTTAATGTCAGCCTCTGTTCATTGAAGATATTGGTGTCATACCAGGGGTGAATTAATGATTTACAATACACTGATCAAGGTTGCGCTTGAATAGATTTAGGAGAAGGCTCTGCTTTTCATGGATGAGAAGCCTATTCCAGAGAATGGAGATTCTCTGAGATACAGTCCTGTCTCTCAAATGTCCTATTTAAGCTGCTATCAAAAGTTAAATACTTAGATCCAGTAGTTCTGGTGCTGCTTGTTTTGTGGATATGTAAAAGGTCCATCAGAAAAGGATCTGAGGATGCATTGAGTGCTAGGCATAAATCACCTCGCAGCAGTGTTTAGGAAGCAGAATATAGAGATAGGGCTTTGAGGTGATCTGCAGAGGACATTGCATTTTTACCCTGTATTCTTTTTGTGCAGAACCTATTTGGATATTCCAGTTTTTCCATGTGCCTGGTCAGGTACATACTAAAGGGGCATTAAACTAAATGATGGATCTGATGATGACCGAATACAGTGGCACAATTACTTCTCTGGACCTACATGCCATGTCCTGACTTATAAGATGAGTGACATAGAATGATTTTCTTACCATCTTAGACACATGTTGGTCAAAAGCTATGTTCCTAGCTTCATGAGTCCCTAAACCCTGAATACTGTGTCTACTTTTGGAGTAGTTTTTCAATGAGGTAGTTTCTCCACGTGGCTGACTTCCTAAAAAGTACTATTATGCATTTCTTAGCATTAAGTTTTAAGCAGTGGTTTTGGCACCAGTCATTTGTCTGTATTAGAACTTTCTGCAAGATGTTTATATTTTGGGGGAATTCTATGCTTGCTCCTTGCTTGCAGTCATCTGCAAACTTGGTAAGTCAGAGGCCCTTGACATTGGCCTTGACTTCTGAAAAATAGATGCTAAAGAGGAGTGGACCCAGCACAGAAACCTGTGCACTCCACTGGTGACCAGCCTCTTTGTGGAGATGGTCTCTCCACTCATAACTTCCTGCATCTTGTCTATTAGCCAGCTGGCTATCCAATGAGTTACACTGGAGTTTATACCTAATTCCATGAGTTTGCTTATAATGCCCGAGTGGGTCACTGTATCAAAGGACTTAGCTAGGTTAAAGTAGGTAGTATGTACTATTTTCCCTTCATCCATTACCTTGGTGACCTTCTCAAAGAAGTCCACCAAGTTCAGTATGCATGACTTGCCTTTAAGAAACCCAAACTGGATTAAGTCCAGTGTCTGAAGGTTTCCTATGTCATTATTAAGCATTTCCATGAAAATGTTTTCATGACTTTGCATGTGAGACTGGTAAGATTAATGGATCTGTAGTTTCCAGGATCCATTCATGGTCTGGTTTTATGTAGAGGGATGACTGTTGCAGTCCTCCCTTTGCATGGCACAAAGCCTGTGGGGAGGTGTGGTTGAATAGTGACTCCAGTCACTATTCAGAGGATCCTGGAATATTATTGGAGACCACTGAAACTGTACTCTTGGCTGTAGAGAGCACATCTGAGACCTGCTCTCTACTGATACTTGGAGGAGTTATGTTAGGTGGTATTTCCTTGGGGGTGGCAGGGGGTGAGAGGGGATAAAATTGGAGATGAATTGTTGGACAGAAAATTTGCTATATCTCCCAGTTCTGTGAGTGTGGCTCCATTTAAAACAGTTTGGCACACTGTAATGTTCTGCCTTTGGCTGTCCTTAGCCTGAGACACTATCTTTACCTTAAAATTAGCTTTGTTGGACTTAATTAGTCCTCTTAGTTCTCTATTCAATTTGGTGAGAAAGTTTTTAGCTCTTTTTGGAGTTACACTTCCTAATTTTAGCTATGACTATTTTCTTTTATTATACAATCTGTTTAGTATTGGATTCCATCTTGTTTTTTGAGTTAGTTTTGGGCTTACTTCTGGTAGGCAAAGCAGCTTCTATGTAATCACTGACATGGTTGTGCTGAGCTTCTGTGAATAATTTCACATAGGCTGCTGTGTTGTTTGAGTTTGGAGGGGTTTGAAATTTTGATATGTTATTGCTTAATAAAAGATAGCTAACCTTGGTGTAGTTTCTAACTGTAACAAAGTTTGCTGGGGTTACAGAACTAATTATTTTTTCAAAGGAGACAGCTTTGTGGTCAGACCTTAGTAGAGGTGACACAATACTGAGGGGGCTGCAGCATTCTTCCATATTTGTAACTATAATGTCCAAAATATTTCTGCCTGTAGGAATATGCACAAACTGGTTCAGGGTGTTTGTGTTTACAAAGCCTAGGACTCCCTGCACCTGCAAGTTCAGAGTCTTGTAGGATTCCCAATTTATAGAGTGAGAATTAAAGTCCCCCGTGAGTATGGTAATTGGTTGAATGGTGAGTATCTCCAATAGGTCTAAGTATGAGCTGTGGGTTTCATGGGACATAGAGGATGACATATAGCTTGCTAGGATATGGTATGGGACTTTGTCTATGGCAATCTGGATGTGGAGGAACTCCAGTGCATCATCTTGTTTAACTTGTTTGATGTGGATCGAGACACCTCCATCATTAATCCCTTTCTGTGCCTTTTCTGGTCTAAATTTGTAGAAGACACTGAAGCCTTGCACTGCCAGGGTACTCTCTGCAGGTTAAAGCCATGTCTTGATAACTGCACAGCTGCATACATTCTCCAATGTGAGAAGAGATAGGAGGGAGTGGAGCTTCTTGTTTAGATTCTTAGCATTAAATATCAGTGCCTTTAGTCTTCCTTGAGTGTATTTTGATATACAGGAAGATTTTTTAAAATTTTGGATTGCCTAAAAAGGCACTGTGGGGGAGATAAATGCTATAGAAAATATTTGAAACCCTAGAGGGGACAGGTTCAGACCACCCATGGCAAAGCAACATGGTTTGTTAACCACGTCATTCCACAATGATAGAAACTGTATCCCCCTAGAATGACACCAAAAACTAAGCCAATTATTAAAGTCAATCATCTTCTGTTTGTATTGCGGAGTCATTCTTGGTGAAGGTGGAATGCTTCTCATTGGTAGGCACATACCAGCTTGTGAGACATAATCCAAGAACTCCATAAAGTCTTTTTCCATATAGTCTAGGGAGGTATACCTCAGGTCATTTACACTGACATGGACTATGACTGAATCATTACGGAACCTATGATGCAATGACTTGTGTAAATAGGCAGATCCTTGCCCTTGATAAGCAATTGACCATCATTTTCTCTTTATTCGCTGATGTTATTTGACTAGTAATGCATTTCACACGTGAAATCCCAAATACCAGTCATTCAGAATAATCCTTTTCCACTGTTACCTGTTATGGAAATGAAAACAGATTCTTCTCTGTGTTTATTAATATATTTTTCTTCACTAATTAACATTTCCAACGCTCTTCTTTTAAGCTTTCTTACCTGTAAGATCTCTTGCCATTCCTCATTATGCCCACTAATACAGTTACTACAATTATCAGAGCAAGGCTTATATGAAATACTACCAGTGGAAGAAGAAGAAATGTTTTCCTCCATACTTTCAGTAGTCCAAAAAACATCCTGTTTACCAGAACGAATCAAACATTGATGTCTACTAACGTTAGCTGAACTATGTTTAGTTTCTGTCTCATTTAATACCTTAATAGAATTAGGAGACAGAGAACCTTTTAATCGTATAAGCCTTTTACATTTCAAGCTATAGCCGTCAACTAAGAAATCATCACTCAGATCATTAAAACCCCCAACCTGACTGGCATGCTGAACTTCTACAATTCAAATAGACAACTTTGGTCCTTCAACAAAGCCTTAATCGAAACCATCACATGCAAAAACAACTCGGGGAATCACTATTTGCCCATGAAATATCAAAAATATGGAACAACCTTCCCCCTGACCTTAGAATTCAAAACTCCACACCCTCCTTCAAAAGTCTACTTAAAGCATACCTCTTCACCAACCATCTATGCAACTGCAATTGACCCCCTGAAGCCTCGTCCACTTACTATTTCTACACCCCATCTGTCCTGGACAACACAAACAACACAATCTAGCTATACCTATCCATGTGTGACCAATAACCTATATATGAGTGTATGTACGTGTGTGTGTGTGTGTATGTATGTATATATGTGTATGTATACTCTTACATGTATATTTGCTTGAATGTATATATGGGAAACTTAAACATTTATATACTCTTATTAAATTGTGAAATATCTTGCAATGCTCTACCAGGTTCTTATCTACTCTCATTATATATTTTGTACACTTGTATTTTCAACCAACAGGGGGAATATACTCTTATTCTATACTAATGGCTGTAAAGTCTACAATCTGTATGCTACAACTCTGTAACGTCTGTTTTGTAAATTTTTCTTCTCTCTGTAAACTTATGGAGTTTTTCTCCCCAGGACTCCGCTGAAAATGAACACTTGTTTTCTAGTAGGACTATCTTGGCAAACAAATGTTAAATGTTAAAAATTATCTTCTCTTTGATCTAAGTTTCTTTTCTAATTCTTTATATCAGTTGGACCAGTGTCAGATTTTGTAACAAAATACTTCTTCCCGAGTAACTGAAATTATAGTATCCAAATTTTCCACTACACAATTATTTTTATATTTTGAAACATTAGAACAATCAGACTTGTTAGTACCAGAACTCTCAACTCCCTTTATTACAGCATGTTCTAAGTCACCTGCATGTATCCCTGAAAGACAGGGTTATTCCCAATGAGTTATCCACAAAAACACTAAAATCAGCCAAATCTTTTCCCTGTTTTGTTCACATTCTTTCCTATTAACAGATAAAAACTGTCTCATTTGAAAGAACACTTGATGGACCAAATTAAATTTCTTCTACTAAATTTGTCAGGGTGGAAGATTTAAGCAATAACCAAAGACTTGGTGTGGTATACTGAAGATTTACCCATTGTTGGTGTGGTTTAATCATGAGGGCGAAGCCTGAGTGATTAAATAAAGCCAACCATGGGTAAATCTTCAATATACCACAACCACGGAGGTGGTTATTTCTATTATACAATGACATTATTTAAGAAAAAAATACTTACTTTTCTTAAATAATGTCTTTGTATAACCCTAATTCTGGGTGATTTCAACTACCCTGCCATTAACTGGGAAAACTACTCATGTATCAACATCTTTGGCCAACGGTTCTTGGAATTCATAAATTCCAATGCCCTGGATCAACTAATCCATAGTCCCACCAGGGGCTCCAGTACCCTGGACCTGGTCATTACCAACATGGGAAATCGATGCTCCACACCAGTGGTCAGCCCTTCGTTGGTTAGGTCTGACCATAAGCTAATCATCTTTGACATCCACATCCCACCCCTCACCCCCCAGTAAGGAAACATCCACTTGTGCATGAATCATGCCATCCCAAATAGAACCAAGATGCTCTCCTCCAAAAAAAGGAAGCAAATCTGGTGGTTCCCTGTCATAAACAAACTATACAATAGAAGGAAGAAACTGTTGCAGAAAAGAGGAAATTCCCAGGATGTAAAAAAACTCCCTTACCAGCCTCAGTAAGAAGCTGAGATCCCTCATAAAATCCTCCAAAGCTAGTTATGAAAATAAAATTGTCAAAGATTCCAAAGACAACCACAAGGCATTCTATAGCTATGTCAAGAATCTAAATGGCAATGCTCAGATCTGCACTGAGCTACAACAGAATGGCATTGAATATACTGATCCCAAGGACATTGCCTATATCCTGGCAGATCAATTCAGTGCCAACTTCACCCCCCCCCACCCCCTAAAGAGCTTATCTCAATACTGAAAGACTGCCAAATTCCAGTAATTATGGCCACACAGGTAAAAACTGCACTCTCCAAAGCTAAGAATACAGCATCCATGGAAGCAGATGACATCCCGTGCTGTGTACTACATGAACTACAAAATGAACTGGCACCTCACCTAAGTGTCATGTTTAATCATAGCCTCACCTCAGGCTTTGTGCCCACTGAGTAGCGCACAACTACAGTTATCCCACTCCAAAAGCGGGGATCCACCTTGGATCCTGGGAACTACCATCCCATCAGTCTGATGAGCCTGATCTGTAAAGCCATGGAATGTATTATCATGGAACTTATAAACAAAGACATTGGCAACCTTCAAACACTGGACCCCACCCAGTTTGGGTTCGTGAAGGGCCGATCGTGTCTCCTGAACCTGATTGACTTCTTCGAATCAGTCTCCAGAGCCATGGATGAGGGTAAAGGGGTCCACACAGCCTATCTGGACCTCACCAAGGCCTTTGACACCTTACCCCACTCTGAAATCATAGATAAACTTACTAAACTGGGCATAAATCCCTATGTCACTTGATGGGTTGCCAACTGACTTACTGACAGAACCCAGACTGTAAAAGTAGCTGACTCCAAATCTGGCTCCAGACAAGTGACAAGTGGAGTACCTCAGGGTTCAGTCCTGGGACCACTCTTGTTTAGCATCTACTTCTCTGAAGTACAGGCCAACACTAAGGGACTCTGGCTAACAAAGTTTGCAGATGACTGCAAACTGGGAGCCATTATTGAATCCCCAAATCATGTGGATATTCTACAAAAGGGCCTTACAGAAACAGATGCTTGGTGCCAAAGCTATGGGCTCAAGCTTAATGACAAGAAATGTATAGTTATCCCCTTTGGAAAAAAACATGTACCCACAAATTACCGCATAGGTGGCAGTACACTAAACACCGAAAGTTTGATAAGAGACTTAGGAACACATGTGGACAGTGGTCTCACCTTCAATAACCACATCGCCACAACAGTCAGGAAATCCTTCTATGTAGCACACTTCATCAATAAGGGCTTTTCATCCAGAAAAAAGGAGGTCATTGTCCCATTGTACTCATCCCTCATTAGACCCATCATAGAGTACAACTCCCCATTTGGTATGTACCTCACAAGACATCTGCAACAACTGGAAAGGCCGCAGAAACACCTCACTAAAAGAATCACAGACCTAAAGCAGATGCCCTTTGCTGACCGACTAAAAAAACTCCAGTTATACTCTGTCATATATCATCTACTCAGAGGCAATCTCTGCTTAACATACAAGGCCATGTCAAACCCAGAGCTGTTGGACATGCTACACTTAAAGAAATCCCAATCCATCAGAGCCACGCGTTCCAGGGACCTAAACCTTGTCATCACAATGAACAAAACATGCTGGAGGGATAGGTTCCTGTCCCAGAGACTCCCCATACTTTGGAAAAGACTGCCCATACATGTCAAGCAGAGCACCTCCTTGGCCCTCTTCAAAAGGAACCTTGATGACTTGATGGGAGATAGGAAATTTACCCCAGGGATCACGTCCGTCACCCTGCTAGACAGGGGTCCAGGAAAGTAAACATTGTGGGAAGAAATAGCCAGGGAATTGTTATGGCTAGGCTTGTACAGGCCCTAGGGCCGATAGCCTAGTACCAACCTATGAACCTGTATCCTACAAGTTAAATACATTTGCCCAAATATTTCTGATTAATCAAATCTCCAAGAGCATATGAGTTTAAAGAATCTATAATAATCGGTTGCAAACTCTTAAATTCTTATACTTTAATCTATCTACCAAATAAGTAAGTTATTAACCTATAACTACTTAAATGTAACAATACTCAAACACCATCAAACAACAGAATATAGCGTCCACTCAACAGCAGAACACTTATAATTTCCCCCATTAAACAGCACATACTTTCAGTGTTGTACAACTAAATACAATAGCAAAATCAAATAGATGTCATTGTTGTAATCAAGTGCCTTGGTAATGTTTGTATACTATAACCTAGAGTCTGTGAATTCAGGAGCCAAAAACGAGCATCTCTATTTTTTCGAGTCTTAATCTAATAGACCATATGATCTTGTTTGTAGTCCAATCCCATAATACTTGCACTTTTTCACAGCTCCAAACCATAACGCCTCACAGCAAGACGTTGTCCTGTTCGATTCTCAGCTAAAGCGTCTTCTGTGTGGAGACATGCATGAATGGGCGTACTTTTGTTGAAGGTTGTACGTCAGGGCTGGCAACTCAGTATGTAAAAATCTGCTGCCAATCATTAGCGGACCGGAGTTCCGCTGTGGCGACCCCTAACCGGGAAAATCCGAAAGATACAGCAAAAAGAGGAAACAGATTACTGGGTTTCAGAAGAACAACTACTATGGATCATAGGAAACCCATTTTATTTGTATTTGTGTTCTGAGATAGAACAATGATCTCCATGGTCCTTTTTCAGACTCAGCCAAGGAGACGTGTAGTCAAGTGACTTGCTCAGAGTCACACAGTTAGACAATGGAGGCTGAGGGAATCAAACCTTGCACCTCTGGACCACAGGAAACAGCTTATTAACAACTCCTTAATCTGAAGCTGAATTTTGTACCCAGGCAAACAATAACACTTGAGAGGAGCAACACAACAAGGACTGAATATATGTTACATTAATCAGAATATATTTATAGTTTTGTTTTATCCAGATTTTAGTGAGATTCGTGTACTGCAGGGTCACTGCAAGTGCCAGTTTATGCTGAAGTTATGGTTACAGCAATCTTTGTTGATCTCACAGAAATGCTCACTTGGTAGCTTATAGGAATGGTTGTAACATGAATTTTATACAAGCACTGTTAACCAGTTTTATTTTCATTTTATTGTCTCCATATGAATTTAATGACCAGGGTCTGTGGTAACTGAGCATATGCTACTGTGTGCATTCGAAAAGTAACCAGATAACAAGTCAAATAATAGAGTAAGTGTAATCTTTCTTAATGTGTAAGTCTAGGTAAGGACCTAAGCCCTGGTACGTAAAGTTATGACAGAGGAATTGTTAGCTAAATACACTTGTCATAGCTGTACAAAATAAGCCGCTGTTCTCTAGATGACTTTCAAATTGTCACCTTAAAGTAACAATGACTAAGAAGGATAAACAAAGGCTGTCACACACACACACACAGACATACAAAAAGATTTAATTATATGTGTACCTTGTGCAGAAATAATAGACCTTCTTTAGCTGGGAAATATTATCGGCTTGCAGTTTTGAATAGATTAAAAAATTCAAGTTAAAGGGCTCAATGAGCTTCGAAGGTAGTCAGGAGTTTCTTTGACTAGAGAGAGGTTAGCAATGAAATCTCCTGAAACTTTAATTTTAAAAATGATATCAGCAAATAGTATACTATTTGTAATCAATTGGTGCAAAAAATGAACTTGCTTGGTGGCAGCGGTGAGACTCTGGAACATCGTTAGTTTCCAATAATGTCAGTCTGACTCTTTTTATGTATTTTTTTAAAGCTAAGAAAGTAGGCGATCATCACTTTTTGGCAGCTGCCTTGTGAAGGTCGCTGTCCAAATGATTTATTATCCCTTTCCCTTTTTTTATAAAAACAATTCTGTAAATAGCCCTGGAAAAGAAAATTATTTATACCATCTTAAGTGCTTGTGGTGGGCTGGTTGTTCTTAGTTTATTCCTATACTGCCTTGTCTCTTAATCTTCAATGCTTTCCTCCAATGTGGCTGCTTTTTCAGTAAAATTCCCTCTTTTAGCTGAGAGCTAGTTTTCTTTTAATGTTCACATTCTTCTACATTATAGTAAGCAATATAGGATCACTTTGAGATATTTGAAATCCGTTAATAATTCAGCAAGATTTTAACCCCTTTCTGGGAAGTATAAGCCTCACTTTATTTATTTGTCACATAAATGTTATCCCTTTGCCTCATTTTAATGCCTAGAAGCATTCTGATAATGAAGTACATCGTGGGCATTTGGCAGTCGTTGGGAGACATGCATAAGAAGTGGACTGAAAACAAATTATATGAGTAAAATAGGTTTTGAGGTCCAAACTGAATGCTCGTTTTTTTAGAGTGGACATGAGAAAGTGCTGTCCATTAAGACAATTGAATACCCATGGAATGGCCTTCTGAACTGATTATATACTTACAAATATTACATATATTAAAATATTTCAGGCATGGGCAATAATGCCATTCTAGCCTGCCAGTATATCACAACAATCATTTCCATGATAAGTGCCCAGGTTGTTCTTAAAAATATCTACACTAGGGCTTAATACAATTTGGTTTGGGCTCATAAATTATTTGAGCAGCTATCTCCATCTCTCATATCAATTAGTATATTTCAGTACAGAGGAAAACTGACTCATTTAAAAGAGTTGACTGGAAAATAAAGAGTGCTTTTTTGCTGTTCATTAGAGCTGGGGTGGCATGGATTTGGTGATGAATGATTGACAAATTTACTGTAGGAGGCCAATCCATTCAAGATGTTGAAGAAGAGCTGGGGGGGTGCATGGATTGGATACTGTATTGCAAGAAGCCACTCAGAAGCAGCACTGGACACTAGTTGAGCCTAGCTTGCATGTGTGTGTGTGTGTGTGTGTGTGTGTGTGTGTGTGTGTGTGTGTGTGTTTGTGTGAATATGTGTGCGTGCATTTGTGTACGTGTGCATGCCACAATGTGTATATGAGTGTGTGTGCATTGGAGAGCTTTCAGATCATGTCAAACACAACTTTGTTTATGGTAACGTGTTAAAAATATGTCTCATATGAGTGAGTAGCCTCCATATAACTTTTGAGATTTTGACAATACACTGGGTGTCTCATACAATTGCAGTGGAGAGAAGCAGAGAGGAGATCCAAAATTCTGTTCTGTCCCATATGGCATTACTTATCCCATTTTGTATTACCCATTACATCTAATTAAAAGTGTTATTTAGGTATTAATGACCACACCTAGCTAATTATTAATTTCCAACTGACAATGGTAATTTATTTTTTTTCTTTTTGGACAAAACCATCTCTGTGCATAATAGGTTTACCTTTATAACCGCGATTTGTAGAAGGGCGAGTGCTCAAATGAGCGACTCGAATCCACAAAATTAACAATGTCGACACATCTACATATTCGAAAAACAGTAAATCGAACAGCAGATTCGCTGTTTTTCGAACATGAAAGTCGAAGAAAAAAAAGTACAAATGGGGCATTGTACTCTATGATAGTTCTGATGAGTGATGAGTAGAGGGGAACTTTAACCTCTTTATTTCTAGATGCGAATCCTTTAGTAATTAGATGGGCCACATATAAGGATTTCCTAACTACTTCAGCAATATGATTGTCAAAGGAGAGATTACTATCTACCTGGGTCTGGGATTTTCAAGGATGTAACAGGGTACTGATGCATCTGCGAGCAGTGCCAAAAGGTAGGCAAGGCAGGAGACAAGGTGAAAGCTCCTTTGATGCCTTTGCCTGTGATTGAGGAGCCAATTCAGAGGGTAGCTATGGATATTGTGGGGCCTCTGAGTACCTCAAGTTCCACAGAGAAGTACATTCTAGTGGTAGTAGATTATGCTACCAGATACTGCCTTCCATTGAGGCAGAAAAGGTGGCAAATGCTTTGTTAGAGATTTTCATCAGGGTAGGTTTCCCAAAAAAAATACTGACAGACAGATATCCCAATTTCATGTCAGACTTGCTGGCTTGTCTGTGGGAATGCTACCACCTCCAGACTAATGGTCTTGTGGAGAGGTTAAATTCTACACTAAAGACCATGCTACAGGAATTTGCAGACCAGTTTAAGAGGGAGTATGACAAATATTTGCCCCATCTGTTGTTTGCTTACAGAGCGGTGCCCCAGGAATCCACAGGTTTTTCACCCTTTGAGTTGCTGTATGGGCATAGGGTGCGGGGAACTCTAGATTTGATTTCCAATGAGTGTGAGGGTGAGGGTGATGGTGATGGTGAGTGTGAATCCCACAAGGAGTCTGTTGTGGCATATGTCCTAAACTTCATGACAAGGCTCAGGGAGCTCATGGGCTTGGCCCAGGAGAACCTGGCAGAAGCCCAACAGCAGAAAAAGGTCTGGTATGACAAAAATGCTCAAGCTATAGAGTATGCTGTGGGGCAGCAGGTTATGGTTCTCATTCCTGTCAGACACAACAAGCTGCAGGCAGTTTGGGAGGGACCCTTCAAAGTGGTAAGGAAGGTCAGTGATGTTAATTACATGGTAGAACTGCTAGGCAGGCGGCAGAGGCACAAATTGTACCATGTTAACATGATGAAACCTTACCATGATAGAGAAGCCCTTGTGCTGAGTATTTGCAGTGGCTTGCAGGATGAGTCTGAGGGGGATCTGGTGACTGATCCCCTCAGTGAGACTTGGACTGACACCTCAGTGGAAGGGGTGTAGCACCATGTGGATAGTGGACCCTAAAGCCAGTTAAGCAGGCCCCTTATAGGGTGCCAGAGAGAGTCAAATAAACTCTGAGGGAGGAGATACAGGAAATGTTAGAACTAGGGGTAATCCAGGACTCCAGCAGTCCCTGGGCCTCCCCAGTGGTGCTTGTACTAAAGGAGGATGGCAGCACCAGATCCTGTGTGGACTACAGGAAATTAAATAGTCACACAGAGTCAGATGCTTACCCCATGCCTAGGACAGATGAAGCCCTAGACAGCTGGGTGGGACTAAGTATCTTACCACTACTGATCTTACCAAGGACTACTGGCAGGTGCCCTTGGCTCCCAATGCTAGAGAGAGAGGTCAGCCTTTGTGTCTACTTTCAGCTTGTATGAGTTCATGAAGATGTCTTTTGGGATAAAAAAATGTCCCAGCAACTTTCCAGAGGCTGGTAGACCATACCTTAGCAGGAGCAGGCGATTTCACCCTTGCTTACCTGGATGATATTGCCATCTACAACCATTACTGGCAAGAGCACTTTCAGCATGTCTAGGAGGTGCTGGGCAGACTACAGAGGGCAGGGTTGACCATTAAGCCCCGTAAGTGTCAGATGGGTATGGCAGAGGTCTTCTACCTGAGACATAGAGTGGGGAGTGGTAAGATTAGGACAGAACCTGAAAAAGTGGAAGCCATTCAGGCATGGCTTGTCCCTGTCACCAAAATTCAGGTGAGGGCATTCTTAGGGACAGCAGGGTACTACAGAAAGTTTGTCCCCAATTATGGTACCATAGCTGCTCCTCTCAGAGACCTGACAAGAAAAAACAGGCCAGATGAGGTAGTGTGGACCTCAGAATGTGAGCAAACATTGCAGTAGCTTGAAGGAGCTTTTGGAGGACCCCCTGTATTAGCCAGTCCAGATTACAGCAAATAATTTTTTGTGCGGGTGGATGCTTCAAAGCATCATGTGGGGGATGTACTCAGTCAGGTTTCCTCAGAGGGAGAGTAGCACCCAATGGTATATCTCAGCCATAGGCTCCAACCCAGGGAGGAATGCTATGCAGCCATAGAAAAGGAATGTATAGCCATAGTGTGCACACTGCCAAAACTTCAGCCTTATCTGATTAGAAGGAAATTCACTGTAGTTACAGACCACAGTTCCTTAACATGGCTATATATTGAGCCAGCCAGCAAAATGCCAAGTTGCTTAGGTGGAGTCTAAGGTTGCAGGCATATGATATGACAGTGCAACACTGTAATGGGGTTAGCAATGCCAACGCAGAGGGGCTCTCAAGACAGGGAATGTGGTAAGGTATTCCCAGATAGGCTTATCCCTCTCAAGCAATGTTTCTCAAGGGTCACTTGAAAAACTAGTTTGAGTCTTTGGGGGGAAGAAGTTTGATGAAGAGAGATAATGCCAGCACAGCTATCTGGAATTTTGTAAATAATTATATGTCATTTGGGACTATCAACATGATTTATATAAGATGCTTGTGCTACAACTGTATTAGAACTGTATGTCATGTGTATATCAAACTGGTCTGTACAGACGTGTTTTAAAAGGTATTTTATAAAGTAACTGTGCTTAAAATGTAACTGTAATGTGCTCTTCTGGAAGAGAACAGAAATGTACATGCACTATTGTAACTGTTTAAATGTATATATTTTAACAGTGGAACCTGGAATGCCAGATGTTAACTTTAGAAAAATAACTGAAATTAAATTACTTTATGGCTATGCAATAACAGATGGTATCTTTCAGTTTTCAATGAGCTAGACACAGAGTCTGTGCTGAGAAGGTTTCTGCATTGTCTTCGGAGTGAACTAATTACTACCTCTGAAAGTATGAAGGAATGCAATTGTTTTATGACTTCCAACATCTGCCAAAGATATGAGGTCTGTGTATTTTCATAGGTAGATACTAAATACTGTCAGGTTCCAGCAGTGGAGGTTTCACCTGGGATAGAGTCAGATGATAAGAAATTATGTCATTCTTTAAGCTATCCCAGCAGTAATATTTGAGATATTAATTTGAGGAGTCTCTTAGCGAGACAGGGCATTATGTATTTTGTCTTGGACCTGACAAGAACCATTCACCACATCTGCCTTGCTCTTTATATGTAGTAAGTGTCTAGGGAATAGTATTATTCTCTTAGATATAGTTAGGAATATAGGGAAGCTCAGTTTAGATTTTTTCCTTTATTTATTTGAGACTTTCCTGCAATATTGTTTTAAATATTTCTTGTGATTTTGAACTCCGATGTCACTGTGAATATATACTGAGTATTTTCTTGTTCTTTTATTATTTATTATTAAATATATTTAAACCTTTCATTGTGACTGATCTGTTTGGAGATTTTTAAGTTTTGAGAGTACTTGCATATTTATTTGGCAACACTATGTGGATCACTCCTAATAACCTTGCTCTTGGTCAAACTATCATTCGTATTAATATTAATATTACACAGTAAGATTGGATACCCTCTGTTAAGGACCTTAAAGTAGCTGATAAGGAGTTGGCTGGTGGCAGTGATAACTACTTTATAGTCTGGGCAAAATGGGGCATAGCTAGTAAACCTGTGCTAGCCTTTCCCAGCTGTGTGTGTGTGTGTGTGTGTGTGTGTGTGTGTGTGTGTGTGCACGCGCATGTGTAAATCAAACCTCAAAGAGTGTGTGTGTCAGCTACTTGGGCAGGGACATAAAGCACTGGTTGGACAGAGAAGGTGATGGAGGTCTTGGCTTGGCCACTCAGCTGAGATCTCAACTCTATAGCTGTACCAGTGGGGAGTCTTACTGGGGATTTGGAGAAAGAGGGAGAAATCTGCCCCGGACTGACTGTGGTCTCTGTGTGCTCTTAAGGGAAATTGCACTTGATGCAGACAGCTGCATCTGGAAATACTATGTGTGTACTTGTCATTCCTCCCAGTGTACATTCCCCACTGGTGGCAGTGGTGAGGATTAAGGATCCTTGAATACTGGTCCAGTAGTGGGTTGTCACAGAAAGGGCAAGATTTAGTGTGATGATGCTTTAGTACACTCTTTGTGATTACATATTAAGGAAGTGTAACACAGGAGCTGCTACAATCATTAATAAAAACAACCATAAAAATGAAATTGTGGGAGGTGAAATTTTTGGGTTGTGTTCAGCAGAAACTATTGAAAATGAAGTCAAAAGAGAGAAATGCAGAATAAACTGTGAATTTCTACCTGTGAATTCAGTATTACCTAGCACAATGCTTAGTGAAAATAAAAGGCCAAAAAAGTTGTCAAATGTAAATAGGCAAGTAGCTGGACATCTGTGACTCTTGACTTTAAGGGGGGCTTTTATGTCTTATATTCACAGGCAGCTACTGCATTTTTAATAATCTATTCTTGCACTTGCTTTAGTTCAGTGATCTGGTTATGTCAGTGGCACAGATGTCACAGAATGCGAGCCTGAAAGTAGTGAGTGGCTGTTATATTAAGACAAAACATGTTTGTAGAGTCAACGCAACTGGTCAATGACCAGCAAAACAGAAAAAAACAAAGAATTCCACCGAAACTATGAAGCCAATAACGGTTTAATGCTCAAAGTCCACAAGTTTTCACATATAAAATTCCATATATCCACAAACAACTAAGTGCTTTCGCCAAGGTTAAAAAACCATAGGCATCTTCAGAGTTGTTTGTTTACAATGCATTCTCCCCTTTTATACAACTTCCTTTACATTAATTAACCAATCACTTAATACAGTTGATAATCACTTAAAACACAATAAACTGATTTTTAACTGCCTGATCTACCAAAAAGGCTTGTCAAATAATCAACCATGCCCCCCCAGTAAAAACACATCAAAGTATACGTAAAACTTCATTTTTTCATTTATGCACATAATATATGTTACCTTCACTAAACATTCATATACAATGGTGTAGAAATTGATATTTCATATAAAAAAAAACTTGTGGACTTTGAGCATTAAACCGTTATTGGCTTCATAGTTTCAGTGGAATTCTATGTTTGTAGAGTCATTCTCAAATGATATTGAGTGCACTGTATCTTAAAGTATCCCATAAGGCTAACTGCATGTGAGGGATATCACATAATATTAGAATGCTGTTTAGTAACTGCCAAGATGGCAAAACATATTATTGCTTACTTGCTGGCTGCTGGGTATGTGCATTTGTTCTCTGGGTTTATAATAGTATATAGCCAACTTGTAATTTAGAGGTCAATGCAGAGATTTATGTTAAGTTTGTCTATTTTTTCAATTATACCTGAATGGGAGATTTGCCAGGTAGAGATAAGTAATGTGCATGGAGTGACCATTATCTACAACCTCTTTCTAAAGAAGCTTACTTGGGTCAGGAGGCAAAACCTACATTGTATAAAATCAAACTGATTGGGGTCTAAATCAGTTAAATTGCTTATCCCACATAAATTTGTTCTGCTATGATACATTTTGTTAATACACTATTAACAAGTAAAATAATGTCAGGGCAGGAAATGTAAAAATGTGGACAAAATCAAGATATTATTGCCAGACCATTTAGAATAATTTTGTTAAATATGAATATACATCCAAATTAACAGGAATGCAAAATGACCAAAATGAGACATTATTAACAAAAAGAAAAAGAAAAAAGAATTACTTTTATTGTCAAAAACAACACCGAAATGGATATTTGAACTGAGAAACAAAACATCATTGAAAATCTTTGAAACAAAAATAAATTATAAAACAAAATGTTACAACTCTCCAATCAGAATCAGAACAAAGTATTGTGTGATGGAAAAAATTATTTACTTCTGACCACAGTCAGAAATCTGGACAATGTAGTTTCACCATCGGTTATCTCACTAGGGAATCTATAGCATCATTAGGGATCCTGGATAATTTGGCAGAAAAATTAGAATAAATGGTTGCAGAAATGTGACCTTTCTGGTATTGCTTCTGGCATAGCTGAAAAGACAAAAGAGGCGCAAATTGCAACTATTCTTTGTTGGGTGGGCATGATAGTCTTACGATATTTACTATGTTTAATCTTACTAGAGAGCAATAAACGGATTTGATTGTCATTAAAGACAAGTTCAGGTACTACTGTGAGATGAAAAGAATTTGTCATCATAGGATTATAGGAGGTTACTAGGCTAATGGCCTCATGCCCCATATAAGCCTAGCCAAGTTCAACTCATGTTCCCAAGGGTATCTGGTTCAAGCAGGCACTAAAATCAGCACCTATTGCCCCCCTGTCCAAGAGTAACACAGGTGGAACCCCCCAGGGTGAATTTCCTGTTACCCATCCCATCATCCAAATTGCACTTAAATAGAGGCAACGAGGTGCTTTGTTTAACATGACTAGGAAGCTTGTTCCAAAGGTGGGGCAACCTCTGTGAGACAAATCTGTTTCTCCAGCAAGTTCTATTGATGCCACATACCAGGTTATGGTCCTTCGAGTGAATGACCTGTGTGCCATTTGACTTGCTAATGTGTAGCATTTCCATTAAAGTTGAGTTAGAGATTGCTCTATATGCAAGGCACAGATTGCCTTTGAGTAGTCTGTACGATACAGAGTAAAATGACAATGATTTCAGTCTGTTCACATAAGACAGATCTTGAAGACCCTGAATTTCTTTGTAAGGAACCTTTGTGGTCTCTCTAATTGCTGCCGGTGTTTGGAAAGGGACATACCAAAGACAGCATTGTACTCTATTATTGGCCTGATGAGGGAAGAGTACAAGAGGGTTATAACCTTTTTTTTTTTCTGGAGGCAATGCCCTTACTTATGAGATGAGCAATATAAAATGCCCTTCTTACCACTGTGGAGACATGGCAATTGAAATTAAGGTTGCTGTCAACCTGTGTCCAAAGATCTCTAACCACTGACTGTGTGCTTAGGGTATTGTTATTGATGTGGTAGTTTGCAGGAACATCACCCTTGCCAAAGGGGTTGATAATGCATTTTTTTTGCATTAAATTTAAGACCACAACTTTGGCACCTGTCATTAGTCTGCGTAAAACCTTCTTGCAGGATGTTGACATCGCTAGGGATTTCAGTGATCGTTTCCACTTTACAGTCATCAGCAAACTTTGTCAGCCACAGTCCTTTAGTTTTAGCCTGTACTTTGGACAAGTATATTCCAAACAGTATGGGTCCCAGAACCTATCCCTGTGGAACACCACTGGTTACAGATCTGCTGGAGGAGGCGGAGTCCCCTATTTTGACCATATAAGTTCTATCAGTGAGCCAGTTTGCAACCCACCTGACAATATAAGGGTTGATACCCAGCTGGATGAGTTTATCAATGAAGCCTGAGTGAGGGATTGTGTCAAAGGCCTTGGCTAAGTTTAGGTAGTACATATGCACAGATTTGCCCTCATCTAGGGCTTTGGTGACTGTCCCAAAGAACCATGTAAGAAGTAAGTTACTCTCAGCATCCAAAATGAGATTGGAAAAAAACATAAATGTATGTAGAGCATTAGAAATAAAAAGTATTCTGGTGAAGGTGCTAGGTAAAGATTTGTATGTCTGCAAAATTAAAATGAGGCTAAAATCTACTAGTAGCAGACAAAACAATACTCTCAAGCCAAAGTGAAATATGGGAAATGCTTCAAATATTATGGCAGCAAGGAAAGTTACTGCAGTGCAGAGGTCTGAAAACACAGTTAAAATTAAAAGTGTTTGGCACTGCAACAACAATTTTGCTCAAGATATGGCTATCAGACTGATAAGAAAATGTGTCCAGCACTCATTAAAGAATGTAGTGGACAGGCCAACCGTTTTTTTTTTTCAGAACTGCAAGAAAAGAAAAAAGGGCAGAAATTTGCTTTTCATTAAATGGTACAAATAAAACTAATGATTGTGCAGTCATTAGCTTAATTTTCAACCTGACTCATGGAAGTTTGAAGATTTGTTTTGTAATTGTAGTTAATATGTTTGTTGAGACCGTATGTGCTGTAACTTGTGTCTATATTATATTCTCGAAAGCCGACAATGTCGAATCCATTGATGACACGAAAATAGTAAAAGTGCAGGACATCGAGGGGGTAAACAAAAATCTCTGTAAGGGGAGATTTCCATTTACTTCAATGTAGTGCGGTCTCGGAGTTGGTATATTTAAGTAGTGGGGGTGTGGGGGGTGCAGGGGGCCTTGCTCCCTGCCTACACCCTTTAGATTTTCTTTTATTTATTTATTTATTTTTATGAACATTCGAAATTTTAATAGTTCGATCAGTAAAGGTCAACCTTTAGTGATTCGAACTATTAAACTTTTGATGTTCTAATATAGACCCCTGTAAGTTCCCTAGGTCAAAAAACTCAAGTGTTACCAAAGTAAAAGTCACAAAACTGAAAAAAAATGTCAATAAATTTATGATTTATTTCCATTTAAGTTTGACACAGAAGCAGAATGCCATATTATAAGGGTCTATATCATATGAACAAATCGCACAAATTGCAAACGCTCATAATATCGAACGTACCTGACCTCAAAGTGCTTTTTCTGGAGATCGCAGTGCAGTGAAGAATGGGATATTTACCCTTTCCTCACTGTAGTCCAATCTCGGAGTTGGAATATCTATTTAGTGGGGGGTGTGGGGGCGCAGCCCCCCTCAATAGGAAGTTTGTGGTCCGGTACGTTCGATATTATGAGCGTTCACAATTTGTACAATTTGCTCATATGATATAGACCCATATTATAACTGAGAGTGCATTCAAGTAACTGGATTTGACGGGCTTGCTGTCAGAGTCTATAGCTTTTCGCTGCTGATTTATTTTGGCCTTAGACTTAAACTGCTTCATCAAAAAATAGCTATTTTGTGTGAATAAAAATAAAGTGTATACTTTGGTGTTTAACCTGTGTTAATCCAATACTCAAATATTTTGGAAAGGTCTCCTTAGAAACAATCGGGTATACTTTGCCAGACTCATACAGTGCAGATGGAAATGCAGAACACTAGAAATTGTGATATAGTTATTCAAGCTGATTGACATACATGCAGCAAATATGATTCTCATAGTTTCTATCTGTAATTTGTGCACTCATAGTGTACATGATTTGTATGTTCATGAATTAAATGATTTCATAATTTAAGATTCACTGATTTACAGATTCATGAGATAGAAGCTTTATAGAGTCATGCAGTCTGTGATACCTGAGAAGCAAAGTGCAGTGTGAGGTCACAGACTGCAAAGAAAATATGGAGTTCAAATATTTCATTTGATGTTTTTGGGCATTATGCTAATTTGCTTACTGGACCAGACAAGCTTCAAGACTTTATCTTTCATAATGAACGTAACATGGGTACAAATATTTAAAAACACAGTACTAAAAGGAGAGCTATATGAAAAGAAGAAAGTTCCATTACAAATTTGAAAACTACTTATTTTATGATGAAATTCATGAGTCACAAGGGCTGTTGTTTAAACCCATAAGAGCAACTGTGGCAAATCAAACAAATGCTGGAAAAAAATCCATGCAGTGCACTAAGGCATTGCCAGGTATAAACAAGAGGTGCATAAAAATGTCATATCTGCAACATTTCAGAAAAGGATCACTAAAGACTTTGATACCTCATGGAATACTGAGAAGACAACGGAGTAAAACAGCTGCAGATTCCTTTCATTTCAAGGACAGTAGTTATCGTATTGTGAATGCTACTATATTTGGTATCCAGAAATCATCGAACTAAGCCATAAACTGTTACAATATGACATCATTCTGATGAAATCAATCTTTTCATAACATGTCATTTCTGATCTTCTCATAACTGATAATGGTCCACAATTTGTCAGTCAAGGATTTTGTACGTTTTGCAAAAATGGGAATTTTAGAACATGACCTCTCTGCCAATGTGCCTGCAATAAAATAGAAAGGCCAAAACAATCATATTCCTCACCATCTGCAACATCATCATTATTCACTATCGTTAACACCTTTTTCTTCCATTTTCTACATGGAGTTGAGGTGTTGCATCAGCTGCCACTATCTTTCTCGATTAAATGTCACATTCCTAGTCATAACAAACTCTAAAGTATATGATGAAAAAATGTTTTGCCAGTTCCAGACAAGACTGTTGTTTAGTGTTGTTTATGTACATAAATATTTGCAACCAATAAGACCGCTTTCCTCACAATTGTTATTGGGAAGGAAAATTAAGACAAATTGACCTACCACATGTGTTTTATTTGCAAAATGCCAGCTGTGCAGTTGACTTGGCAGAAAGTCCGACAAGAACAGCTTGCATTCAAATGTTTCATCTTATGCTTTGGACAGATATGCTAAAACATTCATCAGCTAAGACATCGTCTACACAAAGACCTGGACAGATAATAAAAATCCAGAGTCCAGCTGACAAACATGTAGAATAATAGGATGCTGTTATGATTAATCAAGCAAAGCACTGTGATTCTGTTATTGAGACTAAGGAAGGTCTCAGGCATAACCTAACAAAAGGGACTTAAGTAAGACTGAACTATTTTCAGCTCAGAGCAATCATGTGTCTGTAAGAATGACAATGATGAATTGTTCTATCCAGGAAGTGTTGCAATCACAAAACAAAGAAACTGTCCTTGAGATGTACACTTACCCTGATCACAATAGTCAGTGTATTAGCCAATACCTGACAATGTCAGTCTACTGGATGCAAATATCATGCTTACTGTGACCTCTCTATCACTGACAGAAAAGTCTCTAGATTTGGTAGACTAATAAAAAGCCATCCAAATGGAATGATTCGGTAATGTGTTATGACAGAAATGGCTGAGTTGCATAGCTACTGTATACCTAATACAAATTATTAAGAATACGTTTTCATTACATTGTTCTTTTTGTACAAATGTATCTATTTCATATGATTCTAAATATGTCATGTGACATACCTAGTACGGTGCAGAACAGTGAATATTCTATGCAGAAATGCAACATGTACCTTAGGGTAAGGGATGTAATGTATACTGCAGCATGTCTTTATGTATCTTATAAGGCAGGCTAAGTATATGTGCAGGATGTGAACTAATGCTGACTACCTATTTAGTTGTTTCCATGGTGGAACAGCACATGGTTGTTCACTTACTATTCCTAATGCATGTATCTAGCTTACTGGTGCATAAAGATACACAGCAAATCTGAACCTAATAGTCACAAAGATAACAATGCTACCACAGTACTGTATATAGATAACTATGCTACTGCAGTACTGTGGATAGATAGCCACACTACTGCAGTACTGTGGATGGATAACCATGCTACCACAGTACTATGGATAGATAACCATGCTACTGCAGTACTTTGGATAGATAACCATGCTACTGTAGTACTGTGGATAGATAACCATGCTACTGCCATCCTGTGGATAGATAATCATGCTACTGCAGTACTGTGGATAGATAAACATACTACCGCAGTACTGTGGATAGATAACCATGCTACTTCAGTACTGTGGATAGATAACCATGCTACTGCAGTACTTTGGATAGATAACCATGCTACTGCCATCCTGTGGATAGATAACCATGCTACTGCAGTACTGTGGATAGATAAACATACTACCGCAGTAATGTGGATAGATAACCATGCTACTTCAGTACTGTGGATAGATAACCATGCTACTGCAGTACTTTGGATAGATAACCATGCTACTGCCATCCTGTGGATAGATAACCATGCTACTGCAGTACTGTGGATAGATAAACATACTACCGCAGTACTGTGGATAAATAACCATGCTACTTCAGTACTGTGGATAGATAAACATACTACCGCAGTACTGTGGATAGATAACCATGCTACTTCAGTACTATGGATAGATAACCATGCTACTGCCATCTTGTGGATAGATAACCATGCTACTGCAGTACTGTGGATAGATAAACATACTACCGCAGTACTCTGGATAGATAACCATGCTACTTCATACTGTGGATAGATAACCATGCTACTGCCATCTTGTGGATAGATAACCACGCTACTGCAGTACTGTGGATAGATAAACATACTACCACAGTACTATGGATAGATAACCATGCTACTGCCATCCTGTGGATAGATAACCATGCTACTGCAGCACTGTGGATAGATAAACATACTACTGTAGTACTGTGGATAGATAACCATGCTACTGCCATCCTGTGGATAGATAACCATGCTACTGCAGTACTGTGGATAGATAAACATACTACCACAGTACTGTGGATAGATAACCATGCTACTGCCATCCTGTGGATAGATGACCATGCTACTGCAGTACTGTGGATAGATAAACATACTACTGTAGTACTGTGGATAGATAACCATGCTACTGCCATCCTGTGGATAGATGACCATGCTACTGCAGTACTGTGGATAGATAAACATACTACCACAGTACTGTGGATAGATAACCATGCTACTGCCATCCTGTGGATAGATGACCATGCTACTGCAGTACTGTGGATAGATAAACATACTACCGCAGTACTGTGGATAGATAACCATGCTACTTCAGTACTGTGGATAGATAACCATGCTACTGCCATCCTGTGGCTAGATAACCATGTTACTGCAGTAGTGTGGAAAGATAACCATGGTACTGCAGTACCGTGGATGATTTGCTACAGGAATCCACAGCAACAGTTTCCAGTTTGTAGATCTACAAACTAGTATTACAGTTCAGAATGATTATATGTGTTAATTTCTTTGTATGCAATGTGAACTGAAGTTCAAGAAACTGAGGATTTGGTTGAGTGACATGTAGCAAAGGAAGCAATCAAGTATCAAAAGTCCACCAAAATGGAGTAGATGTAAGATACCATGGCTGAGGAACTGAGTGAGTGCCATATACTGGCATTAGTATAGTGATGTCAGGAGCAGAGAGTGGGAAGTAAATGTTATTTGGCAGCTAGCAGAAATCTTCTCTATATGTGAAATATTATGGTTCATGAAGTTATTTTTATCTGTTCACCAGAGCCAGCCTTATGCACAAGTTAACTAGAAGGCCACCTAGTATGCTGCTTATCCTGGAGAATGTTCCTGCCCTTTATTTGTTTATTTATTTCTTCTAGATAAAAAAACATTTCCATTTTTACTTAGAAAAACAACCAACCAACCAAATAAATAAAGAGCAGAAAAGCGCCCTCAGCCAAATAACATTCTATGGAAGAGGTGCAGACTTTCTACTCCTAGACATGAATGGCAAGAAGTAGAAAGCTCCACAAACTGATTGGTCAGATACATTGCAGTGCTTTTAGGTGAATTAGAGTAACATTTAAAAATTGTCCATGATTTTTGGACCTCCCCAACATTAATTTTGATTCTTAAGCAAATAAGTTCAGAGTTGTGAATATCCCTGAATTTGTATCATATGTTTGTTGTGTTCATCATAAAATGTGTGGTTTTTGATCAGTCATGGACGTTTGCAGTCCTTATGGAAAGGCTCATACTTTTCAAACTCTTTGCACAAGAAATATGGACAAAGCCTAAAATAAATGGAGGACAAAGGGCCAAAAATAGGGACTGATTTTAAATCCATCCTGCTGTAGTGGTGCTGCGGTAGCGTTGTCGCCTCACAGTAAAACGTTGTCCTGTTGGATTCTCAGCTAGAGCATCTTCTGTGTGGAGACATGCGTGAATGGGCGTACCTTCGTTGAAGATTGTGCATCAGAGCTGGCAACTCGGCACGCAAAAATCTACTGCCAATCATTAGCGGACCGAAGTTCTGCTGTGGCGACCCCTAACCGGGAAAAGCTGAAAGATGCAACAACATAAGCATAGAAAGTTGCTAGAATAACATGATTTCTATCATGCATTTTTTGAAGGATATGAAGGCTGAAACTCAAATGAATGTCATTATTTAATAACTTCATTACTTAATGATTTGCAAGAAGAACACAAATTTTATGAGAACAGATGAAAAATGTGAGGCAAAAATCTGGACATTTGAGAGGTATGGTCAAAACTAAGTACAAGTAATTTGTTTCATGAAGTATGGCAATATTTCATGTCCTTGCAATTTTAATGTGGGATTGTATGGCTAGGCTACAAACAGTCCACTGGATCAACAGTCTGGTATTACTTATGAAGCTATGAACCTAAATAGGACAGACACTTGAATTTCTATGAATGCTATGCAAATCTGTTTATTATATCAACTCTTCAAGTATGTAAGAACAATATTTATACTCTGGTCCTGGTTATGGGCCATTGTTTCTACAATATTTTTGGCTTTGCCCCTGATTTCACTTAGACGTTAATAGAACATTTTTTTATGGGACATCTAAGATGTACTTAGACAAATTGACTATAATTGCTAGGGCTGTCTATGGAAGCAATTTACTAACTGCGTGTTCATTATTTGGGTTTTGCATGATTACTGTGACTTATGTGAAGCAATGTGGAATACTTTAATGTGTGGCACAATGTTGAAATTGTTACATGGTCATCATTTTGTATCACAGTCAGACATTTGAAGTGCACACAGAAGTGGCTTTAACTGCTGAGTTGGTATGGGAGCTATCTGTTTTGCTGTTTGCTCATTTTAAATAATCACTAATTTGACTTTGCAAGAGTGGTGTGCATTTATATTGTTATTGAGACATTATTTTTTATAACCATATACTATCTGAGGTATACAGAGGCACTGTAAGTAGTGTTGCCATCTCACAGTGTATAGGTATGGTTGAGTTTATGGCTGCAGCTTCTTCTGTGTGGAGTCTGCATGCCCTCCCCATCTCAGTATGCATCTGTCCATGTGCTCTGGTTTCTCCAATGCCCCAAAGATATGATGTGGATGAATTGATACTCCTTCAGTTTGCTGGTAATTAAGTGTGTACTGTGTGTGTGTGTGTGTGTGTGTGTGTGTGTGTGTGTGTGTGTGTGTGTGTGTGTGTGTGTGTGTGTGTGTGTGTGTATGTGTGTGTGTGTGTGTGTGTGTGTGTGTGTGTGTGTGTGTGTGTGTGTGTGTGTGTGTGTGTGTGTGTGTGTGTGTGTGTGTGTGTGTGTGTGTGTGTGTGTGTGTGTGTGTGTGTCTGTATGTGTGTGTGTGTGTGTGTATATGTGTGTGTGTGTGTGTGTGTGTATATGTGTGTGTGTGTGTGTATGTGTGTGTTTGTTTGGCTGTATGTGGATGTGTGCTTATGCATCTTGTGATAGACTTGACTTGTCATGGGTAGTGCCAATATATATGTGCTTGAGTGAAAAATCAGTATAACTTGTGATAGACCTGATTTTGGGGGGCAGTATCAGTGTGCAAATGTTAAAAAAAATAATATCACAGATTTTTATCTGTAAACATACACACAGTATTTCCTGGTTCATACATAACTCTTCTGCGAAACAACAAAAAGAAGTTTAGGAATTAATTATCTTTCAAAAATGAGGCATAAAATGTATTACAGAACATTCAGACTTTCAGAGCATTTTTGGGCTTGTTGGCCTCCACTCCCCAGTCTGTACAAGTGGATTTTTATGCAAACTTACTAGTGACCTCTGCCCTGAACTTCCTCGAGTCTATAACTTGCCTTGTTTAGAGAGGTAAAAAAAAAGTTGCTGTAAATTGTGTGGGAACCTGGGAACAGTGTTGTCATCACTACATTAGTTTTTCTTACAAGTAATCCTCTGCTGGGTGAACAGAATGTTGATTTAGTTTGTATAAGGGCAGTGGACAACGTGGTCATTATTGCTTTAACTTCCCCCAAATGTCAGAGGTGTGCACAGAAGGTCACTATGGTTTATCTACGGGGAAGCACACTGCTTAGAAGCAGCAAGTTGGAATCAAACATTAAATACATATTTTGGTGGTTATTTTTGGAAGGGTTGGGCTATGGAGACATCCTGCTCCTGCCAGACCACCAAAGACAGCTACTTAATGTGCACAATGCTGATGCTTGTGACGGGAAATTAAAGTAAATTCTACCCAGCTTGTTACTCTTAAATACACTGCAACATCCCCTCCACACACACAAGCATAAGCCATAGCATAGTTATATATGTACCTGACAGCAGAAGTTGGAAATACATTACTATGTTGTGTTTGTTCTTTCAGTTTCATCAGAGGGGTACACAGAAAATAGCTTTTTGGGGAAAGGATGAGGAGTCATGCTGTGTATATGTTTATATGTTTAACAACAGCCACACAAAATATATGACTGGTGCAGTTTTTGCCTTCATCCCAATCTAACACAAGAGTAATACACAGAAGCTGACCATCCATTTTGGGGTTGGTAGAGAGGCAGGCACTAACTATCCTTTTTGGAACTGGTAGGATATCTAATTCCAGATATGATGTATGTATCTTTGTTAGCATTTGTCTTTGTAGTTTATGATGAACTGACATATTGTCAGACACAACCTATTTATCCCATGAAATAACAACAAAAGAAAAAAAACTAAGACATTTCTTTCTTTGCACATGTTTTTTGTTTAGGCCTTTATTGGATCAAAAGGGTGGAAAATGGCTCTTAAATGCATCTCATCTATAACTTCATGGCTTTTGGGGGCCTAGTGGTCTGCAGATACATGGCTTAATCTGATTATTTATTACACAGTTATTACAGTTCATTACTGGCCAGTTAGGATGTGTTGAAAGGATGCAGGGAAAAAGCAAAGTTGAACAGTAAGACCCAATGTCTTTCTTTGTTCAAGGTTTTTGTTCAGGATATAATTGGATCAAAACGTTGGAAAATGTTTCTTAAATGTATCTCTGAGCATCTATAACTCCATGGTTTCAGGGGGTGGGTTAGTGGTCCCTAGACCACGTGACTTTATTTGAATATTAATTTCACAGTTAATACAGTGCACTTTTGGCCAGTTAGGATGTGCTGAAAGGACGAAGGGAAAAGCAAAGTTGAAGAGTAAGATTACATTTCTTTCCTTGGTGATGATTTTTGTTCTGGTCATCACTGGATCAAAAGGGTTGGAGGAAAAAAAACTAAAATGTACCTCAACATTTGAAACTCATATGCCTTCTGGTTCCTAACAACCCCAAGACTCCCATCTTAATTCCATTTCTTCCTCTGCAGCTGGTACAGCACCCCCAGTTAGGGTGTATTGACAAGGTGAAGAAATAAGCTGAAGAATAAGATAAAACATGCAAAAAATGTGGAAAAAGTACAAAAAGCAATCTGGATGTGTGAAGCGGCAGTATGGGAACACTGAAGCAAATTGAACATGGCAGCGTTTAACCCATGTGTCAACTTTCAAATTGAGAAGCCTGACGAATGGCCAAATTGGAAGTAACTAATAGATGACTTCACACTGGCAGCAACCATAAAGATAGTTTCACAGTTGAAGGAGGTCTTATATCAAGTTACCCCTTAGAATAACACTATGAGCTCTGTGCAAGATGTTTTTACAGGGAGATCTAAAACAAGTAAAATGGCAAGTGAAAGTGAAAGATAAAACTCTGAAAGCTGTGGACAGAAATCAACAGAAATGTATGAGGTGTGGGAAAATAGCATATGAGGAAGAACATTGATCAACGTTCAAGTCTGCATGTAATAAATGTTACAAAATATTGCAGCAAATCAGCAAGTGAAGTTACTGAAGAAGTGAAACAAGCTGTAAGTTTCCCAGGATCAGTGAGTAACCCAAACAGAAGTGAAAAATAAACAGTGAAGAGTTCTGCTTCTTATAGGTGACATTCCCAGTGAAATGTAAAACTGCTACAGAAGCTAATACTTATGTGATGAGCAGAAAATCTTTCAAAGCATTTATCTAAGGGGAATATTGGAAACTATTGCTACAGTATTAAACTGTCTAAGTGGTCAGCTAAATTCCAGTATGAAATGTAAAGAGAACATTTGCAGCCCAGAGAGAAATAACCAAAGAGAAACTGCTGACAGTCCAGGCATAACCAGTTTACTCACATTAGACTATGGCTGAGAAGAAAGGACCTGCGAGAAAGACTGAAAAGGTTGTCTGACAAGTGAAGAGCATGGTGTTCTTAAAACAGAGGCAACGAGAATCCAGCTGAATATATATACAGAATGTTATAGGACTCTATACAGTGCACAGGGTCTAAAATCCGCGGTGGTGCAGCGGTAGCGTTGTTGCCTCACAGCAAGATGTTCTCCCATTCGATTCTCGGCTGAAGGGCGAGGAGTGCCTTCAGTGTGGAGTCTGCATGTCCTCCCCGCGGTTGGGTGGGCGTTCGAAAGACATGCGTAAATGGGCTTGCCTTTGTTGAAGGTTGAACATTGAGCTGGCACCTCGGCGTTCGTGAAAATCTACTGCCAATCATTAGCGGACCGGAGTTCCGCTGTGGCGACCCCTAACCGGGAAAAGCCAAAAGACAAACAACAACAGTGCACAGGGTTCCCTACACCTAGACGAGCTATATAGAATGAAAGATGATGGCATTACTGAACATGCAATGCACCCTCAAAATTGTATCGCACCTAAGGGGTGCCCTATCAGAATTTACATACTCTTTATGTTAGCTCTGAAACTACGTAAAATTAAGTGGGATCCTTGGAACATAACAGCAAAGTACAAAAATGACTGTTACATGTAAAAAGCATCCCTCACACCTCCTGCAACTTACATACTAACTATGAAATCTTTGTACCTCAGAGAACAAGGAATACATCAAGATGCAACAATTTCAGACATAGTTTGCATTTCCCTATAACAGCGCTTAAATTATTTCTGTTGTGTCTCACACTTACAGTCTTTCAGCATACAATGGGAAACATTACCCATGATGCTAGTCATAACAAAAAATGGACAGGTATGAATTTGTACTTCTCTAAAAGATTAAATCAACTGTTACATAATATTTCGATCTGCAGTGGAGAAGCTATTGTCCAAGTTGAGTTGAGCTACTATATTCTCCATATTGAATGCTACAGGTCAGAACCCTCCTGCAGCAATTCTTCATTTATGCATTCATATTCTAATAATGCACTTAATTCAATTTAGGAATTCAGCTTAGGAACAAAGAGGAAACAGGGCCTACCCTGCACTCAGTAGGTACAAGGCAGTGACACTAATCATGTATGGTGTACCAGCCCGTCACAAGATGTACACACACTCACTCACATGTGGCATGCTCATCTGTGGGTAATTTGGAGGATCACCGATTCATCTACATACTGGAGAAAAGTAAAGTGACCAGTGAAAACCCTGTGGACAAAGGTAGGACATGCAGAGTCAGTAGGAAGGCATTCCAAACGAGAACCAAACTAGAGAATGAAACACTATGAGGCAGCAATATTAACCTTTGCCGCACTGTGTCACCCTTTGGTTAGTGCTTTAAAAGATTTAAATTCCAAATTTCTAGCACTCCTGTGATCTTTCAGAGCAAAGTAACTCAGGTGTTAGAAGGTCTAGAGGGAGTTGCAGGGCACATGAAAGTTATCCTTATGCAGAGACATATCACATAGGAACATGTCATGCCCTTCAGACGTATTTTTCCAAAAAATGATTATGTATGACTAAAGTTAAACAAAGACTGTGTTCTTAGAAACAGCTCCATTTTCATGGGCTGATGGCTTTGGGCCAACCTTAGACATGATGGAAGCTATCAGTTTGCACCATTAGAGAAACTTCAAGAATTAAAGATAGCTTTCAGCATGGTAAATTACTGTGTTAAGTACATCCCTAATTTTTGTACAGTGGATCAGCAGTTGTAAAGTCTTTTAAAAAATAAAAGTGCATGATCTTGGGAATTATATACAGTAGACTGCATCTGACCACTTGAAAAAATATTAATGAAAACAACTACCTTTACTTACTATCGCATTTACTTTATTTAAGTTTGTTTACATAGATCACACCTGACCACTTGCAGGTGTAGCACAGGAAAATACACCACAGAAAAGTAATAGCATACATATATGTGTGTATATACGCGCGTGTGTGTGTGTGTGTGTGTGTGTGTGTGTGTGTGTGTGTGTGTGTGTGTGTGTGTGTGTGTGTGTGTGTGTGTATCTATATATATATATATATATAAGAGAGAGAGAGAGGGAGGGATGAGGGGAGGGTTTAGTTTAAAAACAATACAGAAGAAAAGACTATAAACAGTTTTTAATAAAGTTTATGAACATCTTACATAATGCATTGGAATGTACTTTGAAGGAATACAAGATATAGAAGTTGTTATGACATCCAGATTGAAAAAAGTCTGAAATATATGGAAGTAGAAATGGAATAACTGTGTGAAGAAAGGAGATGGATAAAGAGAATGAGGGGAACTATATAGTAATAGGAGAGGGATGGTTGGTAATGTCTCCCAACAGGAAGCACTTATAGTGTGATTTGTTGTGAAGATTTTTGTGTTGTATTTGGAATGTAGAGCAGGCATCACCTGCAAAGAAGGCCCAAACTGAGGCTGGTAGAGATAGGCTACAACTCTAGAGCCCAGCAACAAAGGTCTAACACGATGAAAATTCATAAGCACATGGTGAATCTGTCCTTACAAGTAGCTCACATTTCACTGCAGCACCTGGATGCTCAGATGTGACCACCAATGAATCCAAACGACAGCTACATGAGAGCCTGGAAAAAGAGCTTGAGCTTTCTGCTGCATTCTCACTCAGGCTAACAAGGTTATGACCTCCTCAGCCCTTTCTGTAGGCAAGAAAGACTGACACTGAGGTGTGTCAACCACTACCTTCATGCAAACAGTTTTCAGAAACAGGCTCAGAGAAGGCTTTTTCAAATTTAAGGAGACTCTGGAGGTTGAAACCATGACAGTAGTCAAGTAAGAGTTAGTTCTAGGGGATTTGTCAACAGGGCCACTACAAACCAGTCATCCAGATGCGGAGATCATATAGGATCATAGGATCATAGGAGATTACTAAGCTATTGAACCTGAGGTCATTTTAAGCCTAGCCGTTTCATCCCAATGTAATACCATAGAAATGTTAGTCAGTACCCAAGATTGCATTTAATGATGACTACTCATGCCCAGGAGGGTTGTGGGCTCTATCCCAAGTAAGAATTTATGGTGCCCCATCCAGTCGTCTAGGTTCCTCTTGAACAGTGTCATAGAGGTGGTCTGTTTCACATGAATTGGTAGCCTGTTCCAAAGATGTGTCAGTCACTGGGAGATAAATCTGTCCCTCCAGCATGTCCTGTTTAAGTCGCAGGCCATATTTAGGTCCCTGGAATGGGTAGCCTAGTCCTGTTTGATTTACAGATATGCAGCAAGTTCATTAGGATTGCTCTGCAGGCCAACCACAAGTCTTCCCTAAGAATTCTATGTGACATGGAGTATAGTGACAAGGACTTTAGTCGGTCTGTGTAAGGCACATGCTGAAGCCCCTTGATCTTCTTTGTTAGAAGCCTTTGAGGTCTCTCTAATTCCTGCAGGTGCTTAGTATGGAACATGCCAAATGGGGCATTATACTCAATTATGGGATGGATAAGTTCCAAGTATTGGTGATTATAACTTCTCTTGCTCTCGAAGCAATGCCTTTACTAATCAGGTGTGTTACATAGAAAGCTTTCCTTACTACAGTAGCCGCATGGTGGTCAAAGTTAATGTCGCAGTCAACTTGTGATACTAGGTCCCTTACCACTTCATCGGTTGTTGATTTGATAGTGTGAGGGGATATTGTCTGTTCCAAAGGGAAAGATGATGGATTTCTTTGCATTCAGTTTGAGACTGTGACTAATACACCAGTCGTTGGTCTGAGTGATACTCTCCTGGATTATACTGGCATAATTTGGGGATTCAGTGATTGCACTTACAGTAGCTTGCAGTCATCTGCAAACTTGGTCAGCCACAGCTCCTTAGTTTTGACCTGGACTTCTGAGAAGTATATACCAAACAGTACGGGGCCCAGCAATGACCCCTGTGGCACTCCACTGATAACAGGTCTGCTGGTTGATGTGGAGTCACCCACTTTGATAGTGTGTGTCTGGTTTGTGAGCCAGTTGGCAACACATCTTACAATGAAGGGGTTTACATTCAGTTTGCTAAGTTTATCAGTAATTCCTGAATGTGGGATTGTGTCAAAAGCCTTTGCCATGTTGAGGTATGCTGTGTGGACAGATTTGCCCTTATCAATGGCCTTGGTCACATTTTCAAAGAAATCCGCCAGATTTAACAGGCAGGATCTGCCCTTCATGAAGCTGAATTAGATAGGCTCCAGAGTTTGGAGGTCACCTATGTCTTTATTTATGAGCTCCATAATGATATGTCCCATGGCCTTGCAGATGTGGTTGGTCAGGTTTATGGGTCTGTAATTCCCTGGGTCTGTTGCTAGGCCACCTTTGTGGAGAGGAATAATTGTTGCTGTTCTGCATTCCACAGGAACAAAGCTTGTGATTAGGCTATGATTGAAAAGGGTACTTAGTGGTGATGCTAGTTCATGTTTTAGCCTGTTTAGAAGACAGCTTGAGGTGTCGTCTGGTCCCATAGAGGCTGTGTTTTTTTTGCCTTGGAGAAGGCTTTGGGGACCACTTCTTCAGATGTGTAGGGTGGGGTGGTTCGGGGGAAGGTTTGTTTTAAGTTAGGAGGGGATAAGGAAGTGAAATTTTCACCAAACCTGTCCACTAGCAGGTTTGCTATCTCTTTAGTGTCTCTTTGGTGTCAGTGTATGTGATACTACTGGCCACCAGTTCTGCACATGCTTGGGTCCTACCCTTTAAGTTACATATGTAGCTGTAAAAGGCTTTATGCTTATTCTTGGCTGTACTTGCTAAGTTTCTCTCAAAGGAGCCCTTGGAGGATTTGACAAGTTGTCTTATTTGACTTTTGAGACTAAGAAGGGTGCTTTTCCATTGTTGGGGCCTTGCCTTTGTTTTCTTGGACACCAACTTTTTGCTTTTATTTTAAAATTTGTTAAGGCTGGATGTCCACCATGGCATCTTGTTTTTACTTGAGGGTCTGGCTTTGATTCTTTCTGGTGCGGCTGAGTTTATATACTTCTGCAAGTGATTGTAGAGGGCTTTAGTGTAAGCTTCAGTGTAGTTACCACTTCCAGCTTGGGGTGGGGCTTGGAATGCATTTATACCTTCAACTAGGAGGGTGTAGTTTGCCTTGGTGAAGTTTTTTAGTCTGATTTCACCCTTTGTAAGTTCTGATGTTAGTGCCAACTCGAAGGTGACTGATTTGTGGTCAGTTTTAACTAATGTGGGTTTGACAGTTGCAGCAGTGCATCTGTTTGACATGTTAGTGATCACCAGATCCAGAATCTTTGTTCCTCTTGTCAGGGTATGGACAATTTGTTCCAGGGCATTTGAATTAACAAAGTCAAGGAAGTTTTGCATTAGCGAGTTACGGCTAGCGTAGATTTTCCAGTTGATGGTGGGATAATTGAAATCCTCCATGGAAGTCCTACTCCTGCAAGACCTCCATACAATGACTAGAGCACTGGGAAACACTTTAGGTGCAAAGAGGTGCAAATGAAAGACAGAATGACAGCACTTTGCAATGAAAGTGTTGCCCACTCAGAACAAAACAAAAGGATCTTATATGTGAACCCAGACATAACATGTGAAAATCTGTCCTTCATATCTTTTGATGTATCCTGTGAGAGGTGGAATATGACCACTGGGAGAATTACCATTTAGAGCTTGATATACTGAATGTGCTCACTGAAGTTGCTCAGGTCCAGTATGGGGCATAAGTCTTTCCTTCCGAAAAAAGAAGAGGCATTAGTAGAACATTTCACATTGCTCAAATGTATGCATAAAAATCTATGGAAGTCTTTAGGGTAGAGTCTGACCCTGTGTCAAGAGATCTCTGGAAGATGCTTGGTCTGTGAGTGTATCCCTTTCTTGAGGAAGAACAACCTTAAGCTAGACCTGGTCATGACTACACCCAGGACCATTGGTTCCTTTTGATGAGTCTATAGGGTGGGGTCCACTCCTGGAGAGTCCTGAACTGTGACTGTTGTCTGACACATTTATCCCACTGAATATCTATAGTGTCAGTGGTGCAACAGGTAGCACACCTGTCTTTGATGTAGAAAGCTGTGGGTTCTATTCTGCACTAGGTAGATTCAAAGCTGACACTGCAGTGCAGCATAAAAGGAGTACTGCATTCCTGAGTTTGTTGTCCTTTGGATGGGACATTAAACCAAGGCCCTAGCTGCTTGAGCTGGTGGTACCTCAGGCGGATGTAAAAGATCCCTTGGCACCTATCAAAAGGGGTAGGGGAAGTTCAATGATGCCCTGACCAAATTTCCCCATCTAGTATAAATACCATCATGGGTCTCCCCTGAAAAGAGGCCACATGCCTATTGAGACTAAGCTAGTCAACAAAGGATAAATGAAATAAAAGTGATATCATGCTCCTCCAAATCTGTTTTTGTATTTAGTGATCATCTCCATTTTCATTCTTTTGTCCACCATCCCACGCTGACCCATCAGTGAAGAATGCAGTTGCACACAGCTGAAGAAGAAAACCCTATTGGACCTCTAGGAGCTTTCCATAACCTGTAAGGAAGTTTCTTCATGCTTGAAGGATGTGAAAGCTAAGGCTGTCATAGAGACCATCCACAGTGTTGAGGTTCAATTTTGTTTTATTTTTATTTTATTATATTACTCATTTATTTTTTTTATATTTGTTTACCAGGGTAGAGCACTTATCTCCATGGAACTTCTTTAGACTCAGCCCTGGTGATTGGTTAAGTGATCAGTCACACAGTTAGGCAATAGCATCTGAGGGGATCAAACCCTGGACCACTGGACCACAGGATACAGCTCATTAACAGCTTCTTAATCCTCTGCAACAACTGCCAGACAAATTGCTCCAAGGAGTTCCTCAACAAAATCTTGGAAAACATGTCCAGAGAAGACCTCCCCCCAAAAGGGAGACGTCTATTTCATCCATACTCCTTGAAGGGCAAGAACTTGACCTATGCCATACTGGGCAGACAAACACTCAAGCCTTCTGCCCTGACCAAAGAATCAATATAGTCAAAATTACAGTAAGTCACATGGGAAGATTCTTAACAGGTTTCTTCTTAACCACAGAATCAGGAAGATCCATAGGCTTTTTCAGTTCCCAATCCAAATAGGGTGTTACTAGAATCTGCATAAATGAGACTGATAGCTGGCAAGCTATGATTTCATTGTTGCAAAGGAAAATGCTGTCTTGTCTACCCTGTCCAAGGCTTTTATTTCTTAGTTAAACTGTCTGTTTATAAGTCTGAATTTGTTTACTGCCATAGAGCACTGATATACATGAACCACTTCCAGACCCTGTCCTGGAGTTTACACAGATAAATGTGAGTTTACAATTAGAGAACTTATACAAATATAACAAGATCTGGTAAATTTAACAAATGTTATAAATTCCACAAAGTATAAATATTTAGAGTATGAACAATATTTGCAAAGTAGGTATGCTGTAAAACTGTACAGAATATGAGCATAAGGAATTATATTTTAGCATAGACATTGATAACGTTAAAAAAAATATTTCATCAGCATTTCTATATCATCACTCACAGCAAGAGGTTCTCCCATTCGATTCTCGGCTGTAGCACCTTCTGTGTGGAGTTTGCATGTCCTCCCCACGGTCGAGTGGCATTCGAAAGACATGCGTGAATGGGCATGCCTTCGTTGAAAGTTGGGCGTCGGGCTGGCATCTCAGCACCGTAAAAATCTACTGTCAAGCATTAGCAGACTGGAGTTCCACTGTGGTGACCCCTAACTGGGAAAAGCCGAAAGAAGAACAACAACTTGCTCACTCACTACTTACAAATCCCATCCAACTCCTAGAGTGATCCACTGGATAGCCACCACTATCTATGGAATGTTCAAGACAAAGGTGTGAAACAGAAGTAGGTTGCCAAGACTTTCTTCCATATCACACATGCACACACTCACACCTATAGGCAATTTAACGACCCTAATCCATCTGACTAAATGTATTTGGAATGTGGGTGGAAATTGGAGCATCCAGAGGAAATCCATGTGCGCCACTATATACAAGCTAATTAATCTGCAGTATTAACAATTAGAAAGAGATTTTTGGAGGTCAAATGTGTCACACCTGAAAGAGGACTCCTTAAGGCAGTATGATGGAAAAATGTTATGGTCTGTCTGGGATCTGCATATAGAACATCTATGTAAGTTCTAGGATACCTAAAGAGGATACTACCTCACCTTGCTAGGGTCTTGAGGAGAATGCAATCCTTGGGTATTGGCTGCATGGGCAGGATATCCCCAGACTGCTACTCATTCCTCCCCAGATACTTAATAAAATGTTTCGGAGGAGAAGGACCAGGTATCACATGCTGGTCCACAGAGGACCTAATGAGCTTGATTGTTTCTGCAAATGAGAACTCTAGGGAGATCTGGTGGGAGGAGATTTCTCATTATCCTTATCCATCTCAAAAATAAGGACCTCTGTATCCTCTGCATCTCTTTATTATGGCACAGATGTTGAGAGAGAGATAGAGAGAGAGAGAGAGAGAGAGAGAGAGAGCTCCTGGATTCCACTGTGCGCAGAGCAGCCCTTTGCTTTGTCTAGGTAAGGAACTTGGCATGTGACAAGTGAGCATTGGGCATGGAAGGAGAGGTGTCAGTGCATGGATCACACCTGCCAAAGGCAGTATGAGGAAGGGATAGGCATGCACAGGACCCAGAATTGTTGTCAGTTCAGTCCCTGTTCCCTAAAGATGCAGTTATACACCTGTAAAGACAGACCTCACCAGCCACTAAAAACTATGTGCCCTGGTGTAGACGTCTATAGCAGTACATCATTAACCTGAATCAATGAGACTTGTTAGTCCCCATTGGAGACCTAAGGGAAGAGTCCTTAATTGAGAGTACAACCACAGAACATTGAATGGAGGACTTAAGGGTAAGTATCAGCCTCTTGACTGGTGGAAAGGTGGTGCTGGCACCCCAAGATGTATCCCCAAGATTGTTCCCAGAAGTGCAGCTCATGTGGACCTCTTAATGTCCACTGAGGCAGAGGAAAAAAGCAAACCTGAGCTGCTGTTAGTTAAAGAAGGGCTGTAACATGTGAGACCTACTAAACCATTTCAGGGATGGAGCTACCTCCAGGAAGGTGTGAACAATGTCTGCCTGTGATGGACCCTAATTATGATCCCCATAATGGACCCTTTCAACTGTCCCCATCTTACAAGAAGCAAGACAGGCCAGATATTATTCCCTCTTGTGTCTTTGGGTGGCTAGTTTGAAATGTTGACACCTATAGCATTGCTTCATGATGGGCTCCTCTCCCAAAAGATAATGGCTATGGGTGTGAGTCTTGACTCATGATCTTGTGGCCACATGAGAACTTTGATGTCTTATACCTTTTCTGCAATAAACATTAAAACTTTTCCTTGATGAACTGTTGGCATTATGATGTGACAGCAGGAGTCATGTGTACTAGTAAACAGAGGACAGAAAGAGAAATGTATCTGAATAGAAGGTAACAGAGAACATATTTCATCTGTAGTGCCATCAAGGCGGGGTCCCAGTATCAGATCACATGATACATAAGTGCCAGAAGTGCATATATGAGTTGTAATACTTACTGTGTACAATAGACCAGTACTGAGAGTATAAGTAAAAGCTGAACATGGGACTCCATAAAGAAGTGGTAGAGGTTACCTATTCAGATAGGGTGGAGATCATAGGATCATAGGAAGTTACTAGGCTATTGGCCCTGAGGGTCTTACAAGCCTAGCCAAGAATTTAGCCCATGTTCTGACAAGTCAGCACCCGATGCCCCTGTCCAGCAGGGACACAGGTGGAATCCCAGGTGTGTATTTTCTGTTCCCCATCTAATTATCCAGGTTGCGCTTAAAAAGGGTTAATGAGGTACTCTGCTTGACATGGAGCGGCAGTCTATTCCACAGAAGGGGGAGTCTCTGGGACACAAACCTGACCCGCCAACAAGTCCTATTGATGTCACAGACCAGGCTGAGGATGCACATGTGGGTTATTTGAGTGGAGCTTGACTTGCAGATATGCAGCAGTACCATCAGGGTAGGCTCTGAGATTGCTTTGTATGCCAGACAGAGGTCACCTCTGAGGAGTCTGTAGGAGACTGAGTAGAGGGACAGGGCCTTTAGCCTATCTGTGTAGTGTGAATGTTTGAGGCCCTGGATTCTTCTGGTGAGGAACCCCTGTGGTGTCTCCAGCTGCTGCATGTGCTTTGTGAGGTACATGCCAAAAGGGACATTGTACTCAATAATGGGTCTTATAAGGGAAGAATACAGGGACGTTATGACCACCTTGTCCCTAGATAAGATATCCTTACTAATGAGGTGGGCCATGTAGAAAGCTTTCTGTACAATGGAGGCAATATGATGGTCAAAAGTCAGTTTGCTATCAACCTGGGTGCCCAAGTCCCTCACGAATGATTGCGTGCTTAGGACTTTGTTATTAATGTGATAATTTGTGGGGATGTCACTCTCCTTAAAGGGGATGAGATGCATCTTTTGGCATTCAGTTTGAGGCCATGTTTCTGGCACCAGTCATATGTTTGGGTGAAACCCTCTTGGAGGATGTCCACATCACTAGGGGAAGTGATGACAACACCCAGCTTGTAGTCATCTGCAAACTTGGTCAGCCGTAGCCCACTGCACCTCAGAAAAGTATATCCCAAACAACAAAGGCCCCAAGACCGATCCCTGGGGTACACCACTCATTATGGGTCGACTGCTTGAGGTGGCTTCCCCTATTTTGACTGGGTGGGTTCTATCAGTTAGCCAGTTTGCTGCCCATCTGGTAATGTACAGATTGATGCCTAGTTGAGAGAGTTTATCTATTATACCTGAGTAGGGAATAGTATCGAAGGCTTTAGCCAGATCAAGGTAGGCACTATCCACTCTCTTCCCTTCATCCATGGCTTTGGTGACTGTCTCAGAGAAGTCCACCAAATTTAACAGGCATGACCTCTGCTTGATGAAACCAAACTGTGTAGGATCAAGTGTTTGGAGGTTATCAATGTCTTTGTTAATGAGGTCCATGATAATCTGCTCCATGGCCTTGCAGATCAGGCTAGTTAGGCTGATGGGTCTATAATTTCCTGGATCAGTGGACGCCCCATGTTTGTGAAAAGAGATGACAGTGGCTGTCCTCCACCTGGCTGGGACAAAGCCAGTACTCAGGCTTTGGTTGAATAGGGTGCCTAATGGTACTGCATGCTTCTCTCTGAGTTCATGTAGGATGCACCCTGAGATGTTATCTGGTCCCAAGGAGGCTGTATTTTTTGCCTTTAAGGGGGCAATGATGACTTGCTGCCTAGAGGTAAGGGGAGATGTGTTAGAACAATCCATGAGATGATATTGTGACTGTAGTGTATGTGGTTGTAAATGTAATTGCAGCAATGTTGCTCATAGTAATCCTCACTATCATATTTGTAAAGAAGAACACTACATGAACAGTAGGCTCCATCTTAATTAAAAAGACAGAAACTGAGTAAATCTTTCATGTTATTATGCCATCAGACGTGGCTGAGCTAAATGTGTTGCGGTAGGATCAAGGTTCCAGTATAACGATGGCTGTTGCTATTGCAGTCATATTACTGCATGAGCTGCTTTCCGCTTTCCTCTGTTCCTGGATAAAAATGTGTCACAGCCCTTTTGAATTCCTTTCCATTTTGGTAGTTACTAGGAGAAAGCAGATACTAAAATCCAAGAATATTCTGCTGTTGAAGATACATCATACTCCTCATCATCTGTTTCTTCATTCCATGATCATCCCCAGTCCCATCCTGCTGTCCACCATCCCATAGTGATCCATCCATGTATACTATGGCCCTGCAGCATGGTCACTTGCCAGATTTCAAGGTCCTCTGAGGTGATTGCAAAGCCCTCTTAGTAAAACTGAACTGTCTAAGTTGTGTTTCTTTGTTTCTGTCTGAGTTATTTTGTATGCATGTTTATTTGTCTTTGTGTATATGCAACCTGTCTTGTTTAAATCACATCAAGAAAGACTGGGGCCTTTATGTCTCAGTTGTTACATACCCCAGATTCTCTGAGTTTAGAGACAAACTAAACCTGACCTAAATTACAAGGTTTTCAAATGATCATTTATTTCACAGAATAAAATAGTAGAAATTACTACATTTTGTTTTAGGCTGTCCTGAATAAAGATCTCATATATAATGTTTATAGAGTTAAGTGAAATCCTGTTTTGCTTGCTTATCCTCTTCTTCTTTCAGCTTTTTTCCCAGTTAGGGGTCTCCACAGTGGATCACCTGTCCGCTCATGATTGGCAGTGGAGTTTTACGGTGCCGAGTTGCCAGCCCGGCACCCAACCTTCCACTGAAGGCACACACATGCACGCACTCACGCCTAGGGCCAATTTAGAATGTTCAATCCACCTACAGCATGTCTTTGGGATGTGGGAGGAAACCAGAGCACCTAGAGGAAACCCACGTGGCCACAGGGAGGACATACTATTTTGCTTGTTTATACAGCTTGAAAGAGATGTGAGTCACCAAAAACAACTTCAAATGAATGTTTATTTCTGCCTATGAGCGGGAGTAAGTCATACCTTTTAATGAAAAAACATTTAATTTTTCAGTGTTTGCTGTTTCAGTGAACAATAAACTATTAATTTGTTAAATGCAATGCTATTGATTAATGGAAAATTATTAGGAAATTATTACCATAATAGGCTTTTTAGTAAAATTGCCAGCAAAACTTTTAAAGATATTTTATGTACAGTGGAATAACAATTAAAATTGGTGTCTTGCAGCACTTGGTTCTTCAGTTCAGTTCTCAGCTGGTGAGTCTTCTGTGCAGAGTCTGCATATTTATCTCTGTCAATGAAGGTTTTATTCTGGATGCTGTGGTTACCTTCCTCATTCTAAAAATGTGCTACAAATGCATGTGCAATCTTCCAAATTGCCTGCAAGCGTGCATGCCATATTAAGAGAGTGCCTGCTTGCATCCTGCAATAAATGGTGCTCCATCCTGGATTAGTTCCTCTTCTTGTAATGGTGTAAGTAGGTAGTCAGAAAATAAAATATGAATGTATAACACAAATCTTGGATGGAAAGAATAAACCTCCAACCCTGTTTTTAAGCAGGAAAATTTGTATGAATACATGTTTATTTTCAACTGCACTTTTTCCTCATTTTGAAATGTCCACTACTTCATAACAATATTCTGAAATGAGTAATTTTAGTGACATAAATTGAGCAATGTAATTGAACAGTTGGCAAAAAGACTGAATTTGTAACCAAACTGTTGTTGTTGGGAAGAAATAAAAATAATTGTAGTGAATCCTGGCAATTATTATTATTTTCATCATCATCACATAGATGACACGCTTTCAGCAGATTTACTGGATAAAGGAAAAGTCCACTTGAAGGTACCTCTATCCTCCAGTATATTTAGCCTTATCCCAGAGCAATGTTTCTCCCATTTAATTTTTATATTGTCGCCTAAAATCAAATTTCTTCTACCACAGACTAATATTTTGCAATATTTAAGAAAGGACTATGTGGCTATATTTATTCTGTAGTTTTCCCTAGAAGTAACTACGCATGATTTTATATCCCAAGATTATGTCTTGCAAAGATCAGCTAAGTGATATTCATTTTCCAAAGAGTAAGCTGCTGAAGAAATCATTACACTAAGAGCTGGAGTCACTTATATTGCAACACTGCATAAATAAACCACCGAGTAATCTCAAAGGATCATAGGCCCACAGGATATGCAAGACAAGTTAGTCAGAAGACCATGTGCACCTTGCCAAATATTACTCTAAACATGTTCCCCCACTTCCAAAAAGAAAAAACATATTACGTCAGGGAAGAACTTTATTCTCTGAGGTTAGTCTTGAAGGAGGCAAGAATGTGACTTTGCTTAAAAAGCAGAGAGGTTTGCCCCAGAAATGAGGCAAACATTAGATAATTAATCTATTTCTTCAGTGTGTTTTATTTTTTTTTTTATGTTCATTGAGGTTCAGATTCTTGGTTTAGGTATTTGTGTAGCCATTCATCTTCTGACAGTATGAGAGATCCATTAGGTTGATGGCAGGAAATGTCAGACATAGATCTCCATGCAGTAGACTATAAGACAAAGTTTAGGGGAAGGGTTTCTAGTCTGTCTTGGTAGCTAAGATTTTTTAGGTCCATAATCTTTTTTTTTTGGGAACTTTGCTTTGGGGCCTTTTTAGTTGCATGATCTGTCTTACTAGGTACAGGTTGAAAGGGACATTCCACTCAATAATTGTTATAATTAGGGTAGAAGTCAGAAGGATAAAAACATCATTTGACCTAGATGAGGCATCCTTGGAAATCAGTTGCGCAAGATAAAAGGATTTACTAACTACTGCTGCAACATGGTTGTCAAAGGTGAAGGAATTGTCAGCCCAGGTTCCATGATTCCATATTGCTGCAAACATGTGGAGTGGAGTATTGGGAGGCATCCTTGGAAATCAGTTGTGCAAGATAGAAGGAATTTTTAACTACTGCTGCAACATGGTTGTCAAAGGTGAGGGAATTTTCAACCCAGGTTCCATGATTCCTTATTGCTGCAAACATGTGGAGTGGGGGTATTGGCTTAGCTGTAAGTTATAGATGAGGGGTGTTTCCCAAAGGTGGTTATGCTCTCAGTTTTGAAAAGTGAAGTTGTATTGTTATCCATATAACTACAGAAAACTAAAGACAGTATAAAATACTAGAAGTTGACTGAACCTGTTTTAACAGAATTATAAAATGCCGACTATCACTTACAGATAACTGAGCAGAACTGCTCTTTCTGACAATTAATTAAGGCAGTTGAATGAAACTGCAGGGATACAGATGGTTAAGGAGGGAAATGGAAACTTGTTTGCAGATGACTTGTTAACTTATTTATCACCTCCCCTGAAGAGGACTTCAGAAACCTTTTCGCAGTCTTAGATGTCTTTGGAAGGCACTCAGTTTATGAGAAGAATTAAATTAAGAAGAGAGTGCTAATTTTGAATTATAACCCTTTTCGTATCATGGAAGCAGAAGTCCTCTGTTTTTGGCAGCATAGCTCTTTTCAATATCTAGGAGTCTGGCTTATATGCTTGTGAAAACTGGAATCATAAATACCGTACTAATAAATCAATGTAAGAATCTTTCTGCAAAATGAAGAATGGTATTTTTTGAATTAATTCACAGACTCCAGATGGTATAAATGCTTTTCTTCCCATTGACCATTGCAATTTTCAAACACTTCTCCCTGGATCCCCCTTAGGAAGTTCTTTTTTGGGGGCCTTATCCCCCGGGTCTCCACTGGAAATCAGCATAAGCCCAGTTGGACTTTCCCAGTCAACAAACATTTAATAAATAAATAAATAATAAATATGTTTTCCAGATTCTTAAGAGTGCTACAGTTTTTTTATGTGGGGAGAGAGAAAAACAAAGTAGCATGGAACAAACTAACCTTCCCAGAGGAGAGGGTCAAACTAGTTCATCCAGGCTTAGAACTTTCTTATAGGAACCTAGTTAAGGCTGGCTTTTCATTACAGTATGCAGGAATATAGAGTAAAGGGAAGGATATGAGGTGGGGCTGTGAGATGGCACAGGAGTCTGCATCCTGGACTGCTCCTGTCTGTGGTATTACATATGCGACCACTTCCTCCCATCTATGCCCCAGCTGATGCCATCCTAAGATGGTTGTTGTCTACAATGGACATTACTGAGTGACTTGAAGAACTTAGTTCAGTAGAATATTATGATGAGCTATTATTTGAATAGACAGTAAGAAGATGAGAATTGTTGCAGGCGGTTAAGAAGGATCCCTGTTCTGATGTTTTGGGAATAGTTGTTTGAGGGTGGAGTTCATTTGTCAATGAAAGATAAAATTTCATTTAAGGCATGGTGAAATTTTATGTTATGATAGTCAAATGATAATATTAAGGGAAGTGAAATGGGTCACATTCCTTGTGTAAGAAAAGCATAGCTGGATAACATTCCTTTAAGATTCCCGAAGAGAGGTACTTCTGGGAATTATCTGTCAAGTAGGATATGCAAACAAATGTTTCAACAAAGAGTAGGGCCTATAACTCAATAGTGAGACTTAAAGAATCTACCACGCACAATGTTCTGTCCTGGGAAACGGTAATAGCTTTGCCTTTTTCTATATGCTACAAAATCTGGACAATTTAACATTTTCATAAGGAAGTACCTCTATAAACACTTTTATAGTCTAAGTACATTACAGTCAGCGTTTCCTGGCCTTCCAGCCAAATGTTAGGATGGGAAATGACCTACAATGGAATATTTTAAAACTGAACTTCAAGGCCTTTTTTTGATCATTTCTTTGGTAAGAGGCTAGTAATCATACATACTGCTTTGCTGATAGAAAACTAGCATACAAAAGAGTGGATTAGGCTGAAGGTATCTTTACTATCTTTGATTTTACTTACTGCAAAGAAGTCAAATACAACAAAATACAAGTCAAGGGCACTCCCACACATTCAAAGAGCTCAAAGATTTGATCTTTGAGAGGCATACATTTAAGTATGCCTTATTGGTAGGTAAGCCTAGACAGACATTTACTAACAAGCATCTACCCTGGCTTCAATACCTTGATTCAGAATGAGAGTTTGAAAAGAGCCTTTCAGTGAGCAATATCTTTCCTATCTAGAGACATGTATCTTTCTACAAACAGTAATAATACCTCACCATTGAGTGTGGTTGGTCTGAAGCTACAGTCACTAGCCAATTTGCACCTCATTATCAAATGTGTGCTACTTAGTGTTTTAGCTTAATCAGCAATTGTATATCTATACATGTGAAGCTCTCCAAAGAGTTTAGAAAACGATAATTATTTTATGGTTTCAGTTGTTTGCATGTGGTATTTTATTCCATGCAGTTACTTAGGTATAGAAATACACAAGAATATTTTCTTTGTGCATATATTTGTTCACTTCAAATGTCTTGTGTTTAAGTTATTTTTGATCTATATTGCTTTAAAAGATGATTCATTTTTATCAGACAAAAATAAATAAGTAAATAAATGAATCATGTCAGTAAGGCAGTCCCCATTAGGTCATTGATGTATAACAAATTACATGATATACAGAATAAGTGGCCAAAGTGCTGTACAGAAGATGAAGATTATGGTGAAAAATTTTTTTTTTCAATTTACTTCTCAAAGTGGATTTTCCTACCTGGCATTTCTATATTGTTCTGCTTCCTCAGTGCAAAGCATATAGCAGATGTAGTGTTTTGATGAAATATCACAACACTTTGTTTAGGAATTTGTCTTTTTATCTTGCATTAAAGTACACACTACTTCAAAAGTATCCTGCAAAATGTGCCATTTGAATGGCTAAATGGAGTCTTAGAGGTACTAAACTACTGTTATCAGTTACCACTACAAAAAGTTCTCTTTAGTCGAGTTGAAAACCCAAATGAACTTGGCATTGTCATAAGTTCAATGGTATGTTTCAAAAGAATAATCATCAAAACATCATGTTTAAATACCTATACTTTTGACTTTCAAAGTTGGCACATCTATCACTTTTTGTGTCTTTTTCTATCCCATTTATTATTCAGAACATCATCAGTGGCACTATGTGCAAATCTGAACATGTACATGTACTGTTCATTAGATGTACTTTTCTAATGAAGTCTTTCAGTGCAAGATAACATCTAGGAAAACGTGCTGGTATACAATGAACTTATTTTAAAATGTAAATAATTGTGCTACAGTAATAATAATTACTGCCAGGTCCATTAGTCATGTTGTTTTACCTATTACTTTTGCAAGTTACCCATTTGGGCCTCACCCTCATGGGAAAATCATACTGGTGATGGGTAAACAGGCATTACCAAAAGGCCTGGTGGTGGTTATTGCTATATAGGCCAGTCATATTGGGTTTGGCCAAGGATAATTCCACATAGCAACGTATCTGTAATCTTTTCTTTATTTCTTTCCCTTACTGTCTTGGTTGATTATTTTACCATGTATTGTCATTCATAGCTGCCTTCTTTTCCTCCAACTGTAACTGTAAACCTAGGAAGTCTTTAAGGATTCACAGCTGTAATGCTACACAATGCTAAACATCAGCTAGGGGAAGCATGGAATGGCAAGATACCTAATACCACTAACTGAATTGATGAGCACACGAGAATGAGTCCCTGCAGCTAACAGATTCATGGTTTTGCAAAATGTTTAATTAAGACACTGTTTTTAACTGACGAGCAAAGTGTCATTAAAGTGTGCTCCACATGATGAACTTAAACCAGAGAATATCAATGTAAAAAAAGTTATTATCCCTATGTCCAGAGATTCTGAAAGTAATTAATAATTCTGAGCACTGGCATTCTAAGTAAATGGAAAGAAAATCTTGCATAAGAGTGAAAGATAGTATAATTTTATCTTCTGGGCACTTAAATTGCATTATTGAATAGAGAAGGTTAGCTAAAAACAAAATAGTGTCACTATATCCACAACAATAAGGTAATTGTTTCATTAGAAAAATATGTGTATATAATTTCAAGGTAAAATGCAATATCTATATTTATATTTATCTATCTATCTATATATATATATATATATATATATATATATATATATATATCTTTCAATTTTTGATCTTAAAATTGTGTCATCAGAAACACAAAAAACTCTGAGCATCTTGAGGGTTATTCCATTTTGATATGTTAAATGCACGTTTTCTGCAAAGAATTTAAAAAATGTAGCAATATGTTTTTTGTGCGTGTGTATGTGTGTGTGTGTGTGCGCGCGTGTGTGTGTGTGTGTGTGTGTGTGTGTGTGTGTGTGTGTGTGTGTGTGTGTGTGTGTGTGTGTGTGTGTGTGTGTGTGTGTGTGTGGTTCTAGTTCAGAAGCTTGTATACCCAAATGCTCATATCTTACAAGATCAAGTCAAAATACTCAAATTGTGTAAGCTTGAACAGAAAAATACACACTGACATCTGCTATTGCAGGGGAGCAAAACCTCCTGCATCCCCTGTGTAGGGAGCTGCACCTCCATACACCTCTGCTGCTTATATAGTCCAACTCTGAGATCACACCCGGTGAGGAAAGGACCAGTACCCTGATCCCTGCTGTGTCACTATCTTGCACAGTTCAGGTCCCTGCAAAAAGAAACACTCTTCTGTTTCTTTTTGCTGGGTTACTCTTACAAGATTTGAGCACTTCAGCTCAATCTTGTAAGTTTCATGTATTCAGACATTCAAGATTTGGAGGAGAATTCTGTGTGTGTGTGTGTGTGTGTGTGTGTGTGTGTGTGTGTGTGTGTGTGTGTGTGTGTGTGTGTGTGTCTGTCTGTCTGTGTGCTTCCATTACTTTAACACAGGGCATGCACAGGAATGACAGGGTGAGAACTGTTTACCAAGCAAGATGTACCTCCCTTGTGTAGTGAGATTGCTAATGTTTCTTTCCTCTTAGTGGAGACAGTTCCTTTTGCTGGGCATCTATTTGTTATTTAGCAAATGGCAAATGGATAAATGAGAAGTTAGAAAAACAAAACACAAGAATACTAGGCAAGTGGTCACAAGGAACATAAGATTCATATCCATATGCACCTTTAATTAGATCCACTTAAAAGCTCACACCTCCCTTTCTAAGCACTTAATAGTGTTCATGCCCCCCCCCCAAAAAAAGTAGGGCTGTGTATGATAATTCTAGGGTAAATTTATATCTACCCATTCAGTCATCAAGACCAGCCTTAAAGGTAATCAAAGTAGTTTTGTTTAACCTGTAATGGCAAGTATTTTACGGAGAATACGTTGAGTTAGAAATCTCTCTCTCACTCTAGCATGTCTCGTTTATTTGTTGCTGTAGATTTAAATCCCTAATATGGGTGTTTGTAGAGCCACTGGTTTTACAAAGAAACAGATAGTCAAATAAGACTGGGTCTTTAATCGCTCAAAAAGTGAAGTACGAGTTACCCTGGAACAGCTTGTAGGTTACTGCATATAAGGAGAGTTGTGCTAATCTGTTGGGATAATTGAAGGATTTAAGGCCTTTAATTTTCTTGGTGCAGTATCATTGAGGTCTTTCTAGATGAGCAATATGCTTCAATTTACACACATTTAATGATGGGTCTGATAATGGAAGAGTACTGGCAGTATGACCTTTTTTTGAATCTTGAAGATATTCCCTTGGAAATTAACTGGGCCATATGAACGGATTTCCTGACTGTTGTTGAAACATGATGACTGAATATGAGAGATTCTGCTGTAACTTTTGGGAACAGAAGAAGGATGTTGCCTGGTGTACTAGAGGATATTTTTTATTTTTAGTACTTTTCTTAACATTATGTTTTTGTGTTCTTTTGAAGCAGAATTATGTGGCACTAGGTTGTGGGTAAGGAATGCATTGGTTGGTGCTTTATAGCTTAACACAGTAGTCATATGACTTTCAGGTAGTGATTTATAAAAGAGGGATTCATGTCACTCTATCAGCATCCATTTCTTCAAGTACTGATAATTCTAATTATTCCATCTTTCGTCAATTGTCAAAAACATTTTTTGCAGGGTAAGCCTCCCCCAAACCCCTGATGTGAGGGGCAACCCCCACACCAATCGAAATTATACAGATCTACTTTGAGGTTGCACAATAGTGGAGAAAAGGGAACCTTCCATGGTTGCTGAAAGATGTTTTGGCACAATTTCTCCAATCGGCAGTTGAAGAAATGGCTATCAATAGATTGACTGCTTCCCCTAAAACACTTGCCTATACTGCAGCTATTTGTTATTTGCTTATGGCAATAGAGAGAGGAAATCTTGTCACTTAACTACATTAGTTTCTTGGACATAGTGATTTGGTATCATTTTCTTGGGCATTGTGTTTTGGTGTTATTTTTCTTCCTATGACTTTGGAGCTTTTCATTACTTTGATTCCATATTTAGTCCTATATTATGCAATTCACAAAAGAAAAGTTCTGAAGTGTGGTTGGACAGAGGTTTTTTTCATCCTTTAGATGAGACGTTAAATTGATTTCCCATTTATTTGAGATAGTAGAAGCTCATCTGGGTGGAAGACATCCATTTCACATTTGAAGGAGCAGGGCTCTTCTTTTTATTAAAATGAAATACTTTCAAAGCATCTTTCAAAATTATATGTAATACTAAGTGGGTCTAGATAATTGAACTTTTGAAAGTTCGACTGTCATATGGTCAACACCATATGATCGAACTTTCAAAAGTTTGAATATCTAATAAAAAAAATAAACTACACAAAACACCTATGTGAATGTTTTAAGTAGGGGGGAAACCCCTCTGCACCACCTCCACACTCCCTGCTCTTTAAATATACCAACTCCGAGATCGCACTACAGTACAGAAAAGGGAAATCTTCCCATTCTGTGCTGTATGGAGATCTCTGTTACAACGTTCGAACATTCAAAAATCCAATCATATGACACTTGAAATTTTGAATGTTCGAACATTCAGTATAGACCCATATTAAGTAATGTTATTCAACATCACAATCATCACCTTCTTTTCATCTAATAGTTGTACAAGCCAGTTCCACATCTCCCTTTCTTTGTTTTATAAAACATTTTTTAAATTTTTATCTGTATATAATATCACTGTATCAAGAGGTTCTCTGGTTTGCTTTTCAACTGCTTTTTGTACAGAGTACACATACTGTCCCTGTGTCTGCATGTTTTTTTTTCAGTTTCTGTGCTTTATTCCCTCATTCAAAAGACCTGCATTAGTCAGACTGGTGACACTATAAATTGTCCATTGGTATATTTGTGTTTGTGTAAGTGTGTACATGTGTGTGCGTGCGTGTGTGCATGTATGTGTGTGTGTGTGTGTGTGTGTGTGTGTGTGTGTGTGTGTGTGTGTGTGTGTGCGCACGCGCGTGTATGTGTGTGTGTGTGTGTGTGTGTGTGTGTGTGTGTGTGTGTGATGTACATGTAGAATGGAATAAAGGGCTGACAATTTATTTGCACTCTCCACTAGCCCAGAAATTCTGTGGATGGTATTGTCTGTTTATGGAGTCAGGATTGATGGCTCTTAAACCCACATCACTGATGTGAATTAATATACAAGGGTAGTTGGCTTTAGCAGGTTATGATAATTGCACATTGCTCCTTTGGGTAACAGCAAACATCTGCCACACCCAAATAACTTTTACATTGACTATCTGTAGGCAGACCTCTAATCACAGCCTTTCCAGGACTTCAGTCACATTGCTCTCATACCAGAGCTTCTAGTACTATTTTATCAATGGTAAGTCAAACTTGACAAGATAATTTTGCACACTTGTGCACATGCACACACACACTGTTACTCACGTATACAAAAAGTTTTCCAGATGGGGTTAATGATCATTTTCTGGTACCAACACCCCTTTAGCTGCCTTCATGGGTTACAGTGCCTACAACAAGGCTACTCTAGAACAGAAAAAAACAGCACTTAAAAAACAGGTGTTAAATATTAACCACAGCACAGAGTGAATCAGTGGAAACTACTTAAAAACTTGGAAAGAAAGCTCATGTAGTGGTCACTCTACCATCCAAGAATACATTGCAAATCATAATTGGAACACAAAAAAGCTTTATTAAGCAAAAAACAAGGAATAAGCAAAAAATGGTAAGTGCTTTCATCCCTACGATTTCCGGGAATTCTTCACAATATGTGAGTGATGCAATTACATTAAGAACCTAGAATCTTTGCAGTCTCAATCACAAGACAGTACATCTGGCACTGAGAAGGTTGACTGAGCAAACTCTACAAACACCACACCTCTAACACCACCCACACCTGTACAACACACTCCTACATATGCAGAGGTTCTCAAAAAAATACCTAAACAAAAGAGACCTCTGAAGCAAAAACACAGACACACACACACCACAACCTGCAGCACAAAGCACCACACATAGTACACATGCCTGTGTCTCACAGTCTCTAAGGCCCAGCTACAAACCAAACATACTAGTCATAGGAAACTGTCATGAGACACACAGATGTACCTCTCACCAGGGTAGACAAGGAGAAAGTCACAGTAAGTTGCTTGTCAGGTGCTAGAATCCACCATATCATGCACACACTCTCAACAACAGGTACTATTATCCATGTTGGTATGAATGACTTGAGATGTACCTCTCTGGACTATATGAAGAGAGACATGATGGAGCTTGCTGAATATGTGTCCCAGGCAGGTATGTCCCTAGCCTTAAGCAGCATCCTACCATCACCCGGAATGATACCTCAATACAAACAGAAAATAACTGACTTTAACAATTAGCTTAGTTTCTGGTGTCATTCTGAGGGGATCCAGTACCTGACAACCTGGGAGAACATGATTGACAGACCATGATACTTTGCCAGAGATGGTCTTTATCTGCCTGCCCTGGTCTTCAGGCTTCTGGTTTCTGGCAAATGCTCTTGCCTCCCCCATAGTGGCTTTTTAGGCAAAGTCATGAGCACAAAATTACCATTGTGAAAAATTCTTTTAAACAAAATTTAAAGGTCTCGCTGCTAAAAGCTAGGAGTCTTAGCATAAAACTGCACTCATTGCAAGTATTCATCACCCTGGAGGATGCTGACATTTGTGCAGCCACTGAAACCTGGTTCAAAGCTGCGGACAGCACCCCAACCTTACAGGTTACTCATCCTGCCATACTTTCAGACCCCAAAATGGGGGGGGGGGCTACAAAGCCAAAGGAGGTGGAGTTTCAATATTTATCAAAGACATAAATACCTCCAGTCTGGTGAAACAATATGACACGGGTTCCGTTCAGAAGCTCGAAATACTGAAATCTCGAATTTCAGTATTTTGAGCCCAAGAAGCCAAATCCACATATTAGCGAAAGTTTAGAAGCACAAAATTCAAAACCTCGAATACCAGAGGTTTTGAATTTCACGCTTCTAAAGTTCCGCTGTGGTCATGTATTCAGGTAAGTGTGTGTGTTAAGGGGTTTGGGTAGGGGCTGTGGTGTGTGTCAGTGTGTTTTGTTGCTGTGATGTGTGTGTGCAAAGAAAAAGTAGCTTGTGTGGTGGTGTTTTGTGTGTGTTTGTATGTAGTGTGACCTTGGAGTGAGAATATTTAAGTAGGGGGGGCGTGGGGGGGTGACAGGGGGCTTGCCCCCCTGCTTACATGTAGTAGAGTGATTGTGTGTGTTTGTGTGTGTGTGTGTGTGTGTGTGTGTGTGTGTGTGTGTGTGTGTGTGTGTGTGTGTGTATATGTGTGTATATGTGTGTGCAGTAAAACCACGAAATTCAAAACTTCCGGTATTCGAGGTTTTGAATTTCGCGGTTGTTAGTTTTCATTGTTTTGTGGATTCCACTTCTTGGGCTCGAGATACTGAAATTCAAGATTTCAGTATTTTGAGCTTCTAAAGTGAATCCTATGACATACAGGAGGCACTCCAAGTGCAGTTAACTGTTGACGAAACACCTATTGAAATGATAGCTAGATACAGACCCCAAATATGACTCAGGATGTCCACTCAACTTATCTGGACTTACTTTAATCCATCAAGATTCAACCCTCTACCCTGATCCTGGGTGACTTTAACTACCCAACTATAGAGTGGAAGACCTATTCTAGCCCAAACATGAATGCCCAGAGATTCATTGACTTTAACAGAGGTCAATTCCTCGTTGGTCAGATCCGACCACAAGCTAATCAGCCTAGACATCCACATCCCACCCCCACCCCCAATTAGGGAAACCATCATAAAAAACTTCTCCAAAGCCAACTTCACACTTCATAAGACAGAAGTGGCAAACTTCATGACACCCATGCAGACGGACAATAGAGGTATGACTGCCGAATCCTACACAAATGCACTTTATAAGCACTTACACGAGTGCATGGATCATGCTATCCCTAACAGAACCAAGATGTTATCCTCCAAAAAAAGGAAGCCAATCTGGTGGTCCTCTGCCATAAACAAACTCTACAACAGAAGAAAGAAACTGTTGCAAAAAAGAGTAAAATCCCATGACTGGAGGAACTCCCTGGTCAACCTCAGTAAAAAGCTGAGATCCCTCATAAAATCCTCCAAAGCTAGTTATGAAAACAAAATTGCCACTGACTCTAAAGACAACCACAAAGCATTCTATAGCTATGTCAAAAATCTAAATGGGAACACTCATATCTGCTCTGAGTTACAGCACAATGGCACTAAATATACAGAACCAACTGATATTGCCAACATCCTAGCAGATAGGTTCAGTGCTAACTTTACCCCCCCTCTCACCCCCTAGAGGGCCCACCTCTATACCGGAAGAATGCAAAGTTCCTATAATCATGGCTGCACAGGTAAAAAACACACTCTCCAAAGCCAAGAACACAGCATTCATGGGACCTGACAATATCCCAGGCTGCGTTCTACACGAACTACAGAATGAACTGGCACCCTACCTAAGTACCATGTTCAATCATAGCCTCACCTCAGGATTTGTACCCACTGAATGGCACACTGCAACGGTTATCCCACTCCACAAAGGGGGAGCCACGACGGACCCCGGGAACTACCGCCCCATTAGCCGGACGAGCCTGGTCTGCAAGGCCATGGAACGTATCATCGTGGAACTCATAAACAAAGACATTGGTAATCTCCAAACTCTGGACCCTACCAGTTTGGATTTGTAAAAGGCAGAGTATGTCTCCTAAACCTGATTGACTTCTTTGAAGCAGTCACCAAAGCCATAGATGAGGGTAAAATGGTTCACACAGCTTATCTAGATCTCACCAAGGCTTTCAACACCATCTCCCACTCTGGAATTATAGATAAGTTCACTAAACTAGGTATAAATTCCTATGTCACAAGATGGGTTGCCAACTGGCTCATGGACAGAACCCACACTGTGAAAGTAGCAGATTCCAAATCTGACATCAGACCAGTGACAAGTGGAGTACCACAGGGTTCAGTCCTGGGTCCTCTCCTGTTTGGTATCTACTTCTCTGAAGTGCAGGACAACACAGAAGGTCTTTGGCTAACAAAGTTTGCAGATGACTGCAAACTAGGAGCCATAATCAAAACTCCTAACGATGTGGACAAACTACAAAAGGGCCTCACTGAGACCGATACCTGGTGTCAAAGCAATGGCCTGAAGCTCAATGCCAAAAAGTGTATTGTCATCCCCTTTGGTAAAAACTCTGTACCTATGAACTACCACATAGCTGGTAGTCTACTTAATGCCGAAAATGTGATAAGATACCTTGGGACACAGGTGGACAGTAGTCTCTCCTTTGATAATCACATCGCCACAGTGGTCAGGAAACCCTTCTACGTGGCTCATCTCATCACAAAAGGATTCTCATCCAGAAAAAAAGAGGTCATTGTTCCCCTCTACTCATCACTCATTAGACTCATTATAGAGTGCAATGCCCCTTTTGGTATGTACCTTACAAGACATCTACAACAACTGGAAAGACCACAGAAATACCTCACAAAGAGAATTACTTGCCTCAAACAGATGCCCTATGTAGACCATCTCAAAAAACTAAGCTTTACTCCAGCACATATCGCCTACTCAGGGGCGATCTCTGCCTAACATACAAAGCTATGTCAAACCCAGAGCTGTTGGACATGCTCCACTTAAAGAAATCCCAATCCCTCTGAGCTACACGCTCTAGGGACCTAAACCTTATCACCACAATAAACAGAACATGCTGGAGGGATAGATTCCTGTCCCAGGACTTCCCATACTCTGGAACAGACTACCTATCTATGTCAAACAGAGCTCCTCATTAGCACTTTTCAAGAAAAATCTTGATGACTGGATGGGAAATGGGAAATTC